>NC_056730.1:400465252-400722752 GCF_019279795.1 Protopterus annectens | reverse complement strand
ACCAAAATGTTGAACAGCTATAAAATCGACATTCTAATAATCGCAAACACAAACATCGAAAAAACTATTGCAAATGACTGTACAACACTACACCCACCTATCACCTAAAATACTATATCCAAATATCCAAACCCCAGATAACGCCTTTCGTATGTTTTTGTAGGGGAGGCTGTGCTCCCTGCACCCCCCACACCCCCCGACAAATTAAATATAACAACTCCGAGATCACACTACATTGGAGAAAATACATTTCCCTATCCCTGCTGTACCACGATCTTCAAAACTTGCACACACGCACCTGTTCCCTGCACAAAACACCTAAACACATCCAACATACACACTTCCCCATCTAGTAACTTGTCACGCCAGCTTAACTACCACTACCACCATTCCTTTAAACTTTATACATCTATTCAAAAAACTAAAAAAATCCCTTACCCATTTCTCATAAACTAAGACAGAAAGATCTAACAAACCAGACTAGAGCACTGAATGTTACCTCTGCCATGTTTGTTCCATACAAAACAAAATGTCTTAAAGTGATACTACAACATGAAAACTCTACAGCATTAACATATGAACATATTCAATGTTAAGAAACTTGACATTTTAAATTTTCAGTCTTCTGACACTTAGATATTCTGGTCTCGACATTCTAAACTTTGATATTCTAGTAATTCAACTAAATAAAGGGAATCCACATATATATGTATATGTGTGCGGTCCACTGATGTATGTATGTATATATATATATATAGGTTCATAGATTAGTACTAGGCTAACTGCCCTTGTGAGCCATTTTAAGCTTAGCCATTTATCCCCTGTGAGATTCAAACCCTGTACCTTGTGTTTGTAAGGCAAACACCTTAACTATTAGGCCACCCTCCCAACCCTAAATATATATATATATATATATATATATATAGATATATAAGAGATGTCGCCTGTATAGTCATATCTATATCAATATATATGTACAAATATGTACGTCTAAATCATATATTGAAGGATAATATCAAACACCTTAGCTAATGTAAGTATATCACATGAACCAGTAACCTAGATACCAAGACAAGATAATTAGCTTTAACTATTGGTTAAGCGATAGTATCATTCTAAGAAAATCCAGTATGTGTCTGCCTGAGGTAAGACTGTAGATAAGACTTTCTGTTTCACCAGGGATGTCTTACACCTCTGATACCAGTGCTTCTGTATACTGGCTAAAGCGTTTTCTACACCCCATAGTGCTTTTTTTAAGCAAAGACTCTCTAATGGACATTCCTATATAGCTGTTTTAAACATAAATTTGGACACCATCAGTCCTAGGAATCCAAACAGAAAGTTGTCAGAACTTGAGGTCATACTGCAACTTGAACCCATTCATTTTTGTGTGGTTATTGAGACATAGTTTGAGTGCAATGACAGCACTCCCTCTGTACCAGGCATTGCTGCATGTCATACCTTCAGGCCTTTCAGTAACTGCAGGGAAGTATCTGAATTTGTCAGAAACACCATCACCTCATGTCAAATTACCCACAACCTTAATATGGAGATCCATATCACCCTTAGAGTTTCCAAATGTGACTTCACTGTTAGCTAAAGATCCCTATTAATATCACCCCAAAATCATGGAAATTACCTTGATATCATTGATGGGTTAAATATCAAACTAAATACCTTCTTATTAGGGGGACTACAATTGCCCAAGCATTAACCAGCAAACTTACATCTCTAAAAATTGGTATGCTTAGCATTTCCTAGACTTTCTTAATACCAGTATAATGGATCAAATTGTAGAACTACCCTCTTAGAGGCTCTAATATCTTGGCCTGGTCCTTAGCAACCAAGGCCCCACTTGTAGCCCATATACCGCCTCATCCCTGGTTAAATCTGACCACAAAATAGTTACATTTTCTATCAGACTTAATAGTACCATCCCACCACCAAATTAAACCATTTTTAGTGACTTCTGCAGGGCAAACCTACTTCACTTTGTAGAAGACATATGTAAAATTCTCAACACTCCCCCTTAAATGGACCCAACAGAAATGACTGCCACATTCACCAACAATTTTTTACCTATATCTAAACAGTTACATAGTTAAATCTGTAGCTTTCTACTCTAAATGCAATGGTAAAATCAGGACTAAACCTCACTGGTGGGATTCCCATATTAATAGACTGTAACAAAAGAAGAAAAATAATGAAACATAAGAAATCCCCATCACTCCACTTCAAAATTTCTCTGAAACATGCCAGCAAGCAACTTATGAGCAGTATTACAAAACATAAAGCAGAGTATAGCCTCAAGGTCACTACAGATACCAAATGAAAGTGCAAATATTTCCTCTATTGTGTCAAGAAATTAAGAAATACTGTTCAACAGCCACTGAGCTCATCCATAATGATATCACACATTCCATTCCCAAGGATATAACCAATATATGAATAGACAAATTTAGTGCTAACTTTACACCACCTATCCATGTTGTTGTTTCCATTCTGAAAATTTAGTTCCCCTGAAATCACCTTGGAACAAGTCTTAGAATCTCTGTCAAACGTTAAAAATATTGTTTATATTGGACCAGATTACACATAAGGCTGCATTTTCATCAGTGCCAAGTATTTCCTCTCTGAGCCTGTACTTAAACGTTTCATCCTCAGCCAGTCTACAGGGTTTGTCCCTGATGCCTGGAGAAGAGCCACTTGACTCTTCTACATAAGGGTGGCCCCTCTACAGACCCAGGTAATTAGAGGCCCATCAGCCTCGCAAGCCTCATATGAAAAGCCACTGAATGTCCTTAAACATTTCAACCTCAGCGTATCTACAGGGTTTGTCCCTGATGCCTGGAGAAGAGCCACTTGACTCGCCTAGACAAGGGTGGCCCCTCTACAGACCCAGGTAATTAGAGGCCCATCAGCCTCACAAGCCTCATATAAAAAGTCATTGAATTTCTCATATCAGAACTCATTTATGTAGATATGGCAACTTAAATTGATCTAGAACTCACTCATTTAGCTTTTTTTTTGGGGGGGGGTTGAAGGGCAGGGCCTGTCTCTTGAACCTAGGAAACTACTTTGAAATGGTTGCAGAGGCTGAGGACAGCGGTCACTTTATACACACTAATTATCTCAACCTGGCAAAGGCTTTTGACACTACCCCCATGCTGGTATTGTTGAAAGGTTAGAAAAACTGAATGTAAACCCCATATTGTCTGCTGGAATGCAGACTGGCTATCTAGCAAATCCCAAGTAGTGAAAGTTGCTGACACTGTCTCTGAATGTAAAATTGTATCTAGTGGAGTACTGCAGGGATCTGTGCTGGACCCTCTCCTGTCTGGTACTTATTTTACAGACATCCAAGACAGTATTTCTGAAGTGTGGTTGATCAAGTTTACTGATGACTACATGCTGGGCAGTGCTATCGACTCATCCGCTCATACTAAACATCTAAAAAAAATGGCTGGAATATGCACCTACCTGGTGTACTGAAAACACTCTCAAGTTAAATGAAAAAATGCAGCACGGTAGAGTGCAGGAAAAAACTGTTCCTACTTTATCTGTTATAAGTGGTACTCCTCTTCATAAGAGACTTGTGTACTTTTGTGGACAACTTTGTCCCTCTCATTCAGGTTTCCATCATAATCCGGAAATTATTCTTTCTGGCTCAGTCAGTTACAAAGGGAATATCTTTAATATCCAAAGACGTCATCCTACCACCGTACTCGTCCCTTTTCACACCAGTCATCGAATACAATGCTCCCTTTGGTATGAAAAAATCCAGGCATATTACCCACCTGGAAAATCATTAATAATTTTAACTCAAAAACTAAAAGACCTTAAATCCTTCAACTACCCCAACAGCTCTCCTTATACTCAGTCATCTACCAGCTTCTTCTAAGTAAACTGGGCATCAGTTTTTGAACCATGCAAGACCCAATCCTATTTGACATATTTTTTCAAAAAAAAACAAAAAAAAAGGCCCCTATAAACACTCATACTAGGGACCTAAATTTATTCAAACAAATAAACAAAACTTGCTGGAGGAATAGGTTCCTAAGTCATTGTATCCCCAGTCTAAAGAATTAGTCACCAGTATAGGTCAAGCAATGCACTACTTTGTCATCCTTTAAGACTAGTCTTAATGATTGGATGGGTAGACACAAACTTACACCAGGGATATTATGTATGACTCTATTTAATTTGGGAGATGCCCACTATTAAGCACTTGTACAAATTTGGCAAGAACATTTAAGTGCGTCTACTTAAAGGTGTATATGACTAGGCCTGTTATGATCTCTATGATTCCTTACCTAATATTGTTCCTATATAACTAACCCTGTTTCTACTACATCAGCTATGGTATCATCGAAGCTAATCATTTTAGTTAAACAGAAGCAACCCTCTGTAAACCCACAATGGTGTAAATCTAAAATTTCCATCATGAGTGAAAACAGTTTTAGCTATTCATGCTCAAAATATTTGCATATAATAATATTTCATCTTATTTGGTGATAGTTGCCTGGTACACTACAATCACCTCCTTAGTGAGTTGGTAACACCAACAACCTGTTTCACATCTGGGGAATGAAATATTTAATTGATAATTACACTAATAATGGTATCAATGAGACAGTGGTCGGAAAACACCTGGTAGGTCATCATGCCCAGCTGCTTTACACATTGTTTAAGGTACCCTTGACTCCTTGCTTGATGATTGCTCAACAAATTTCAATTAATATCACAAGAAAGAAGCAAAACAATTGGACTGATAATTATGTTCAAACCTGGACCCGCACCTCCACACCTTGAAACATAAGCTGTTAGATGTTGGCATGTTTCTATGTCTATTGCATTTGGATAGAAACTGTTTGTGCACCCTCTAGTAGTATTTTTTTCTTTTACACTTTAACAATTTTATGATTTTTACCATTGGAACAAATCTTGTCATTGCTTTAGAGTTTACCTGTTAGTACAAAATTCTTAACAACCTCATTGATCCTATAGCAGAAATTCTTTCAACAAGCTCCTACAGAGGAGTTTACCATGTTTGTATACCAGTCTCATTGAAAGCAGGCATCTGATGATGTATAGGTACTTATTAAGCCATTGATTTGTGAGGATCTTTAAAAGCCTGGCCATACATGGGTTTGCACTTGTTTAAGCTCCATGGATCCAGTTTTGGCATCCTGCAGATTACTAAGTCCCCCCAGACCTTTCTGTGTTGGAGGGAAGCCTTCTAGCTTATCAGTGGGAGTGGTAAGCACTAGGAAGCCCATCAACCACAAGAGGAGTGGTTTCAGGTCCAGAAATTGTAGTTTATTGGCTGTTTGGGCATTTTTCCATCCGTTTCAACTTTATGGTTTAAAAGGGTGTGTTTGCACACTGTGCAGCAGTGCTCAGCTGAATTAAACTATTACCGGTGCCAGAAAGTCTGCTCTTCAATTTCCCCTTAGAATGTGCTTGTTCTTTTACTTCTTGCACTTCAATTAGCTTAATCAGCTAGCACTTTAACAGGCTTTTGTAGCATTTATTGTAGCACACTTAGGTCCTATCTAACAGCACCAGTACTTATTAGTTATGACCACCCCTTCTGGTATGACTGTAGGGCAATTTCCTGTGCTTTCTCCTGCTAACCTGGTGCACTTTGGCATTCTGAGACAGTGTGGCAGCTGTCTAATGTACACAGACAACCCTCTCCTCTTACCTCCCAACACTCACACCTGTAAGAGATGTACTTATATCACCAAACTGGAAGCGGTGCACGCTCCAACCAAGATCAGACTAGTTGGTCAAGAGGAGAAGGCCAACACCTGCAACTCACTACAAAGAACACACAGCCCACCAAAACACCAACCATCACAACCCACACATAGAAACACAAACCATACATCCACCTTCACGGAGGCTCTCAATAAAAATTTACCCAAACAACAGAGGCCCCCGAGACAGAAATGCACTCGACCACCATAACACAACACCAACCCCAGAATACATAGCTCACCACCACAGTGTGCCCTCAACCAAAGCCCTTAAGGCAAAACACTTTGCCCAATGTACTCATCATAGGAGATTTAATTGTGAAGCACACTGATGTCTCACTCACTAGGTTGAACAAGGAGAAGGTGACAGTCAGTTGTCTATCAGGTGCCAGGATCCGCCACATAACACATGCACTCAGGTCACGCCACAAGTACAAATATGACTCAGTCATTGTCATTGTCCATGTGGGTGTGAATGACCTGAGATGTGCCTCCCTGGACTACATGAAAAGAGATGTGATGAAATTCTCCGATTATGTTGCCCAGGCAGGTATGACCCTAGCCCTCAGCAATATTCTACTGTCACCCAGAATGATACCACAGTATGAGCAGAAAATGATTGACTTCAACAATTGGTTAAGTTTTTGGTGTCATTCTAAGGGGATACAGTATCTGTCTGCCTGAGATGACATAATCGATAGACCTCGATGCTTTGCCAGAGACAGCCTGCATCTATCACCCCTGAAATTTTGGGTACTGGCTAAGGCTCTTGCCACCCCTATAGTGCCTTTTTTATGCAGTGTTCCAAAGACCAAAATTTTGCCATAACAGCTACAAACAAATGTAATCTGAGGGTCGTGCTGCTCAGTGCTAGAAGTCTAAATCTCAAGATGCACTCACTTGAAGCTCTCCTCAAAATGGAGAATGTCGACATCTGTGCTGTAATGGAGACCTGGTTTAAAGAGGCAGAAAGCACCCCTGCCCTCCCAGGCTACAACTCATTCCATACCTTTCGGCCCCAGAATACGTCCAGAAGCTCCAGAGGCAGTGGTGTCTCCATATTCTTAAAGGATACGCACACCTCTAAACTGGTAGCCCAGCACAATGCATCTGAGATACTTCAGGTACAACTAACTCGGTAAGATGGTGATACAAGTCATAGCCTGCTACAAAACCTCAAACATGTCCCTAGACTCTCACTCCAAGTACCTAAGCACCCTGGAATCTATCAAGGTCCAACCCAATACTCTCATACTGACTTCATCTACCCTTCCATCAAATGGGAAAAATATTCAAGTACCAATGTACAGGGTCAATGCTTTCTGGAATTTATCAATTCCAATGCCCTGGACCAGCTCATTCTGACCCCCACTAGAGGAAGCAACATCCTTGACCTTATTGTCATCAACATGGGAGACTGTTGCTCCACATGTATAGTCAATTCCTCCCTGGTTAAATCTGACCACAAACTGATCACCATGGAAATCTCCATCTCACCTACACCCCCCCCCCAGCTAAGTTGACCACCCTGAAAAACTTCTCTAAAGCCGACTTTGGGCTCCTAAAAACAGAGGTGGCTAACTTCTTGGCACCCATGCCAATGGAAAATAGCTGCATGACTGCCGAATCATACACCAATGCACTGTACGAGCTTGTACATAAATGCATGGACCCTGCCATACCAAATAGAACTAAGATGCTCTCCTCCAAAAAAGGAAGCCAATCTGGTAGTACCCAGCCATCAATAAACTCTACAGCAGAAGGAAGACACTGTTGCAGAAAAACATGAAATCACAAGACTGGAAAACCTCCCTTATCAGTCTCAACAAAAGGCTGAGATCCCTTATCAAATCTTCTAAAGCCAGCTATGAAGGCAGAATTGCGGCTGACACCAAAAACTACCACAAAGCCTTCTATAGCTATAACAAAAACCTCAAAAGCAATACCCAGATTTGCTCTGAGTTATTGCACAATGGCACCTCCTATACTGAGCCAACAGATATAGCCAACATACTGGCCGACAGGTTCAGTGCCAACTTTACCCCCTCAGGGCCCTATCACAATACCAGAAGAAAGCCTGGTACCCACCATTTCTTTGGCACAGGTAAAAGCTGCATTGTCCAAAGCCAAGAATACAGCATCCATGGGACCTGAAAATATCACTGGCTGCGTCCTACATGAGCTACAAAATGAAATGGCATCACATCTGTGTGCCCTGTTCAATCACAGCCTTACCTCAGGCTATGTCCCTAAAGAATGGTGCACTGTTACAGACATCCCACTCCATAAAGGGGGAGCAACTACAGATCCTGGGAACTATCTCCTCATTAGCCTGATGAGTCTGGTAGGCAAAGCTATGACGCGCATCATCATGGACCTGCTTAACAAAGATATAGGCAATCTCCAAACTCTTGACCCCACACAGTTTGGCTTTGTCAAGGGGAAAGCCTGCCTACTAAACCTGGTTGACTTCTTCGAGGCAGTCACCAAGGCTGTGGATGAGAGTAAGGCAGTGCATACAGCCTACCTCAACCTGGCCAAGCCCTTTGATACCATTCCACACTCAGGTATCATTGATAAACTCACCAAACTAGGAATCAATCCTTACATCACTAGGTGGATTGCAAATTGGCTCACAGACAGGACCCACAGAGTGAAAGTTGTGGATTCCAAGTTAGACTGTCAAACAATCATGAGTGGGGTCCCACAGGGCTCGGTCCTGGGCCCTCTCATGTTTGGCATCTACTTCTCAGAAGTCCATGTCAACACAGATTGACTTTGGCTGACCATGTTCACTGATGGCTGCAAGCTAGGAATCATTATCAACTCCCCAACTGATGCAGACATCCTACACAAGGACCTCTCTGAGACCAATGACTGGTGTCGGAACCATGGCCTGAAGCTTAACGTCAAAAAATGCTTTATCATCCCCTTGGAAAAAAACTCTGTTCCCATGAATTACCACATTGGTGGGAGCCCATTGAACACTGAAGGTGCCATAAGAGATCTGGAACCCAGGTCGACAGCCACCTCACCTTCGACCACCGCATTGCCACTGTGGTCAGAAAGTCCTTCTATATGGCACATCTTATAACCAAAGGTTTTGCATCCGGGAAGAAAGAGGTCATCATCCCTCTCTACTCCTCCCTCATTAGACCAATCATGAAATATAACACCTCATTTGGAATGTAACTGTACAGTATCCTAGGCCTTAAACACATGTCCTACATGGACAGACTCAAGAAACTTCAGCTGTTCTCAGTCTCTTATCGTCTACTTAGAGGTGCTCTCTGCTTGACTTACAAAGCCATGTCCAACCCAGTCCTACTTGAAATGCTACACCTAAAGAAATGCCAATCCCCCCGCACCACACGCTCCAGAGATCACAACTTCATTACCACAATTAACAGAACATGCTGGAGGGACAGATTAATTTCCCAAAGACTACCCAGACTCTGGAATAAGCTTCCCATTCATGTCAAGCAGAGCACCTCACTGGCCCTCTTCAAGAGTAATCTTGATGAGTGGCTGGGTAACAGAAAGTTCACTCCAGGAATCATTCCAGTTGCCCTATTGGATAGGTGCACAGTGAACTAACATCGGGTGGCATGGTGCCTGGGCAATTTTTTTGGGCTTGGCTTGTAAAGGCCCCAGGGCCATTAGCCTAGTACACACCTATGAACCTATGAACCTATACATTCCCATGAAGTTTTTAGCCCTTATATTTTAAGTACAAATAACTTAGAGATGAACAGAACATTTCCATGTTCCAACTATCCATGAGGGATGAAGCCATTAAACCAAGCATGAATTTGTGGTTGCCCATACATTTGTCCAGATTACACTTGAGGAGCGTAAAAGAAGTACTTTGCTTTTTGTGGAGATGAAGACAATTCCAGAGAAATGATTTTGTGGAGATGAAGAAAATTCCATAGAAGTGATTTTCTCTTTGATACGTCTGTCCCTCCAACATGTTCTATTTATGTTGCAAAAGAGATTGACATCTCTTGAGCGAGTGTTTATGCCACCATTGAACTTGTGAATGTGCAGTAAGTCTGACCAGATAGGGTGTGTTGTGGCTCTGTACACAAGGCTGAGATCATGCCTCAGATGTCTGTATAATACAGAGATCAGGGACAAGGCTTTTAGATAGCCTGCATAGGTTTTGAGATTTAGGTCCTTGATTTTCTTAGCAAGAAACTGTTGTGTGCATTCAAGATGTGTCAGATGTTTGGACAGGTACATACCAAAGGGGGGCATTGTATTCAGTAATCAGACTGATAAGTGACAAATACAGTGGAATGATCACATCTCTGGACCTGGACATCATACTCTAAGTAATAAGCCATATTGCTCAGACACAGCTCCATGTGGTCCTGTTGAGTCTTCTTGGCTACAGAGAACTGAAAAAAAGTGACTGCTTTCCTGATTAAGTATCCTGCTGTTTTTTATATTTGTTTTACCTTCTACTGCTTACCTAGAGCAAGCTTTAACTGTTTTCATCGTTATTTACTGCATTTTTTATTATCTGCACTTAAAAGTACATTTTAGTCGAAATTAGTCTAATTCAAGTCGAAAAGTGTTTGTTTGCTGTTTAATTTAATTGTTTGGCTGCCCACTAAACTGTGCTAGCCTGTACTACTGACTTATTGCCTTTTCTGCATTTAGCGTGGAGTTGCCACTAGAGCACCATCGGGCAGCGCCGGTTAAACAAGGTTAAACTATTTCTGGCTCCGTAAAGTCTGCTCTTCATTTTTTCCTTTAGAACTGCTCTACTTGTAATCTAAACAGTCTATTCTCTATCTGTAAAGCTCAGCACTTGTTCCTAAAGCAATTTTTAGTCAGGTAAAGCACTTCTATATTATACAAAGTACTTCACTAGCTTAAAAACCCCTTGAGTACCCACTTCCCTATAGGTCCTTTCTGACTCAGTTACACAGCAAACTTTTTCATTTCTTCTAGCATGTCAAAGGGTCAGTTGCTAGCGTCCTCTCCTGCTCAGCTGGTGAATCTGGGAATATTGAGGCAATGTTACAATTGCCTCATGTACACAGACAACCCTCTCCTCCTCCCACAAAACACAAATACATGCGAGAGATGCAACTATATAGCGAAACTGGAGGCTGAGCTCTCTCAACTCAGGACTGGCAAAACCAGACAGGAGGAGAAGGTAACCACACACACCATAAACCCAGTCTCACATAGAACTATCACAACTACAAATCAAACACATAAACACACAAAGACATACTCGGAGGCACTGATCAAAAATCTACCAAAACAGCAGAGGCCTCCAAAGCAGACACCCAAACAACTGCCACCTCATGACATAACACAAGCAACACATAGATCACAAAGTCAGTGTGCAAATCAGTCACAGCCCTTAAGGCCAAACACAATGCCAGACACACTTGTCATAGGTGACTCCATAGTCAGACACACTGACGTCCCACTCACCAGACTGAACAAGGAGAGGGTCACAGTAAGCTGCCATTCGGGCGCTAGAATCCGCCACATAACACAAGCACTCAGGTCACTCCACAGCAAGTACAAGTATGACTCGGTCATTGTCCATGCCGGTGTGAATGACCTGAGACGTACCTCCCTGGACTACATGAAAAGAGACATAAAGGAGCTCTCAGATTATGTAGCCCAGGCTGGTATGACCCTGACCCTGAGCAGTATCCTACCTTCACCAAGAATGATGCCACAATACAGAGACAAAATGATCAGTTTTAATAATTGGCTTAATTTCTGGTGTCATTCCAAGGGGATCCAATGTCTGTCTGCCTGGAATGACATGCTTGACAAGCCACGCTGCTTCGCAAGGGACGGCTTGCACCTGTCACCCTGGGTTTCCAGATATTGGCAAAGGCTCTTGCCACCCCCATAGTGCCTTTTTAGACAAGGCTCAAATTCTAAACCCACCGCCCTAGAAAACAATAATGGAAAAAAACTAAGGGTAATGCTGCTCAATGCCAGAAGTCTAAATCTCAAGATGCACGCCCTCGAAGCCCTCCTCAGTATGGAGAACATCGATGTCTGTGCTGTGACTGAAACCTGGTTCAAGGCTCCTGAGAGCACCCCGGCACTATCAGGTTTTACCTCATATCATGCGTTCCAGCCCCAAAACCCGGACCGTACCACAAAAGAGGGTGTATCCATATTCATCAAGGATACCCACACCTCCAGGCTGGTGGCAACTCACAAAGCATCAGAGACCATTCAGTTGCAATTAACCATAGGCAAAACTGCTCTACAGTTTGTAGCATGTTACAGGCCACCCTCTCAAACTCAGGAACCCCGCACAGCCTTCCTGAAGACACTGGAGAGTATAAATGTCTCTCCAAACACCATCATATTGGGTGACTTCAACTACCCAAACATAGACTTGGAACATTACTCAAGCCCCAATACCCTAGCCCAAAGGTTCCTGGAGTTCATAAACTCAAATGCTATGGAACAACTTGTCACCATTCCCACAAGAGGTGAAAATATACTAGACCTGATCATCACAAACATGGGGACAAAATGCTCCACACAGGAGTATATCCCTCATTGGTGAGATCAGACCATAAACTAATCTCACTGGAGATCCACATCCCGCCCCCTCCCCCAACAAAAAAGACCACAGTGAAGAACTTCTCAAAAGCCAACTTCACACTTCTTAAGACTGGTGTGGTATCCTTCAAGGCCCCTGAGCCATTGGAAACCACAACCCACGCTGCTGAATCCCTTACAAATGCTTTCTACGAGCACCTCCAGGATTGCATGGATCAAGCAATCCCAAATAAAATCAAGACCCTTTCCACCAAAGGCAAGCGCCCAATCTGGTGGACCCCAGCCATAAACAAACTTTATAACAAGAGGAGAAAGCTACAACAAGATAGAGCAAATCCCTAAAAGGGAAGACATCTCTGATCAATACTAGTAAAAAACTACGATCACTCATAAAATCATCCAAGGCCAACTTTGAGAGAAAAATCGCCAAGGACTCAAAAGACAATCATAAGGCCTTCTTTAGCTATGTTAGAAATCTGGGTGGAAACTCCCAGATATGCTCAGAATTAGTCCAAAATGATACAAAAATCACTGAACCCACAGACATTGCAAACATACTGGCAGACAGGTTCAGTGAAAATTTCTCCCCTCCCCCCCCCCCAAAAGGAGAAATATCTATCCCAGCAGAGTGTAGCCTCCCAATCATCTCAAATGCCCAGGTGAGAGCTGCTCTCTAAAGCTAAAAACACAGCATCAATGGGACCGGATGGTGTCCACGGCTGTGTGCTACATGAACTCAATGAGGAACTAAACCAACACATAAGGCTGCTGTTTAATCTTAGCCTTACCACAGGATACGTACCCAAAGAGTGGCGTACGGCAACTGTGGTCCCACTCCACAAAGGCGGTGCTTCTACGGACCCTGGTAATTACCGCCCCATAAGCTTAACAAGCCTGGTCTGCAAAGCTATGGAGAGGATCATAATGGAACTCATAAATAAAGACATAGGGGACCTACAGACATTGGATCCTACCCAATTCGGCTTTGTCAAGGGCAGATCATGCCTCTTGAACTTGGTCAACTTTTTTGAAACAGTCACCAAGGCCATTGATGAGGCTAAGGCAGTTCACACAGCCTACCTTAACCTTGCAAAAGCTTTCGACACAATACCCCACTCGGGTATCATAGAAAAGCTCACCAGTTTAAATGTAAACCCATATGTCACAAGATGGGTTGCAAACTGGCTCAAGGACAGAACCCACAGGGTTAGAGTTGCTGGTGCCATGTCAGACTCCAAGCCGGTCACAAGTGGTGTCCCACAGGGCTCAGTCCTGGGCCCCCTCTTGTTCGGCATCTACTTTTCAGAAGTGCAGGCAAATATAGGAGGATTGTGGCTGACAAAGTTTGCAGATGACTGCAAACTGGGTGCCATAGTTGAAAATCCATCAGACACTGATATCTTTCAGAGAGGTCTCATAGAAATGGATAACTGGTGCCAGAGCCATGGCCTTAAGCTAAACACCAAAAAATGTATAGTCATACCCTTTGGTAAAAACAAGGTAACCCCAAGTTACCACATAGGTGGCAATCCATTAAGCACAGAAGAGGTTATCAGGGACCTGGGGACCCAAGTTGACAGTAACCTTTCTTTTGACACTCACATTGCCAAAGTGGTTAGGAGGACCTTCTACATTGCCCACCTGATTATGAAGGGATTCACATCCAGATCAAGGGAGGTCATTGTTCCCCTCTACTCTTCACTTATCAGACCAATGATTGAGTACAATGCCCCATGACACCTGCAGCAATTGGAAAGACCCCAAAAGTTCCTCACCAAAAGGATAAAGGGGCTCAAAATATGCCATATGCTGCCCGACTGAAGAAACTCCAGCTCTATTCAGTCGCATACCGTCTGCTCAGAGGTGACCTGTGCCTGACATACAAGGCCATGTCCAACCCGGAATTAATGGACATGCTCCACCTCAAAAAATCCAAATCCACCGGAGCCACAAGAGCAAGAGACTTAAACCTCAACACGGATATAAATAGGACATGCTGGAGGGACAGATTCATCACCCAGAGACTCCCTATGCTGTGGAACAGAATCCCGGTCCATGTGAGACAGAGCACCTCGCTGGCTCTGTTCAAGAGGAATATTGACCAGTGGATGGGAGATCGTAGGTTTACCCCGGGGATCATCTCTGTATCACTGCTGGACAGAGGCACGGCAAACTAATGGGTATAGTATTCTTCAACCTAAGGGGTGGTGAAAGCCACACAACTCTGGCTAGGCTTATAAAATGCCCTAGGGCAGATAGCCCAGTATGAACCTATGAACCTATAAACCTATAAGCTGTGCAATGAAAATGGTCTTTTGTACAATATTATATACATGGTGATCAAAGGACAGCTCAACATTTTCATAGATTACCAGGTCTGAAATTACTGGATCAAGTTTCAAGGGTGAGTTGTCAATGCAATATTTAGAACAGACTTCTCAGTTGCCAGAGGATACTTTTATGCATTTTTGGCATTTACTTTTAGTTCATGGTTCTGACACCAACTATTGGTTTGGTAAAGTCCCTCTTGGGGGACTTTGGTGCTCTCTGGAGAGTTTATGATAGCACTAAGTTTGCAGCCATCTACAAATTTGGTCAGCCATGAACCCTTAACAGTAGTTTTGAGCTCAGAAATGTAAATGCCAAAGAGGAGTGGCCCAAGGACTGAACCCTGGACTACACCACTACTGGCAGATCTTTTGGAGGAGGTAGAGTAGCCCAGCCTAATTTCCTGGGTTCTGTTTGTGAGCCAGTTGCTATCAAATGCGCTATATAGAGATTAAAATTTAGCTGGGATAGTTCATCCATGATACCTGACTGTACAATGGTGTTAAACAACTTTGGGAGGTCTAGATATGTGGCATGTACTGATTTTCCCTCATCCATTGCCTCAATAACCTTCTCAAAAAAGTTAACCAGGTTAAGTCAGCAGGATCTGTGCTAGACAAATCTGAAATGGCTTGGGTTGAGGGTTTGTAGGTTATCCATATCCTTATTTATTTAATTCCATAATGATCCTTTCATTAATCTTACAGGTGAGGTTGGTCAGACTTATGGGTCTATAATCTCTTGGGTCTGCTAATACCCCACCTTTCTGCCAGGTAGGCCAGTAAGCAGTCCAGTATATTATCCAGCCCCATAGAAGCAATTTTCTTGGCCTTCCATAGTGCCTTAAGGACTTGTTCATGGGAGATTTGGGGGCGGATGTGGAGGTGGGTATGAGATCTGGGAATGTAGAAGGAGAGAAGGGGTAAAGTTAGAGTTAAATTTATCTGCTAGTAGATTAGCTATCTCCTCTGGGTTTGAGTATATATTTTCATTTATATTTAAGTCTGAGCAGTGCTAAACATTGTTTTTAAGATTTCTGACATAGTTAAAGAAGGTTTGGGGATATTCTTTGCATGCCTGGCAGTTTTTACCTCAGGTCTATGTTTAATCATCAAACAGCTGTTTGTCAAACACTAATTATCAGATCTTCCTTTAACTGAAAGGCCATATCATCGTAACAATTTTCATTGAAAGATGATAGTTGGCCAACATAAAGGAACCATAACAAAGTACTTACCTAGCTATATGGAAACCTGCCATTTCCCCACTGTAGTGCAATTTCAGAGTTGGTATATTAATTAGTGGGGGTGCTAGGGGCTCAGTCCCCACAAAAAGAACAATAGGTGAACACTGGGCAGTCATTATGTGTGGGGCTGTGCTCCCCACACCCCTATGTGGGAGCATGCACTCCCCCTCCCCCTGCTAATTATATATACCAACTTTGAGATTGCACTACAGTGGGGAAAGGGCAAGTTTCCTTATAGCTAAGTTACCAGTAAGTAAGTACATTGTTACGCTTCTTTTATGTTGGCCAACTATCATTGTTCAATGAAAATTGTTAAGATGATATGTACTTTTGATTAAAGGAACATTCGATAATTAGTGTTCGACGAACAGACGTTCAATGAACATGCTGTTCAAAGATTAAATATAGACCCTTTTACCTCAGATTTGATCAGAGTCCAGAGTTCCATGTTAAGTATACACAATTTTTTTTGCATCTTCAGATTTACATTTATTTTTATGTGAAACTATTTTTCTTCTTTATTATGCCTGTTTGTACTTGGGTTCTACAGTAGGGGTTTATATCTGAATCTGGCATTATATTACTTTACAGGGAAGCAGATGCATCCATGCAGCTATTCATTCACCTGTATATAGAATCTGGCAGTAAAGGATTCTGTATATGCAGTGTGGTCAGCTATTTGGAAGATGTTCAATTTATCCTGTCATCTCTCAGTTTCAGTAGATCAGCCTTGGCATAATCTCTGAATACCAAGGTATTGGAGGATGCTTCTGGCTTCAGTCTTAAGGTGAGTGTAACTGATTTGTGGTCTGATTTGACCAAGAAGGGCAATGCAGTTAGAAAATAATAGAGCTGTCCTATATTGGTGAGGACCAAGTTCAGGGTTTTATTGCCCCTGGATGGAGTGCAGACTAACTGGTCCAAAGAGTTTGTACTGATCAAGTCAGGAAATCTCTGGGCATACATGTTAGAGGAAGCATATGTCTCCCAGTTAATGAAGAGGTGGTTGAAGTTCCCCTAGGAGAATGGTGTTTAGCCTAATGCATAAGGACTTTCACTAGAAGTAAACTTGTAGCCTTAATCCCAAGCCGGCTCCTATGAAGCAATTTCAGTGATTTGTAATCTCTAGGAAACCTAGTAAATAATTTCTCTCTGCTTCTTCTCTCACCAGGATGAAAACAGAAGAACTAATCCCAAGTTAATTCCTAAAAAGCAGTTTCTTGGCTTTCCAGTGAATGGTAGTCCCAGATGTCACCGATTTTAAAAGCAAGATGGAAAAGGAGGGTGGGGGCCAATACTTTGAATATTGCAGTGTGCACTAAGTGGAATGGATAATGTGTAGCAGAGGTTAATTCAAGCTTTAAGATTCTATGGTCAAGGCCTTCCCGCTGTGATCTTACAGTGCCCAGTAGAATGAGCAGATGAGAAGAGGCTAGGAGGAGCTTTAAATTCAAAGATTTCATCAAAGTTAGCCCACTAGAATTTGCTAAATGTTTAATTCATTCAACCAGTCCTAACCATAAGTAGGTGGATGGTACACAAAATATCAGCATGGACAGATATGCCCATTTAATACAGTCAGTCAGCATTAAATGGAGGAATGTTTAGCTAAGTAAAGACATTATCCAATATGTTAATACTTCAGGTAAAAAAAACTGGGAATGTTGCTGATACCTTTTCAGGACAACGGGATCAAATGTGTCATGGTCACTTCCTTTGGTGGATGTGAATGTGTCCCTTTGACACAGAGGGATTCAAATAATCTACTAGAATCAGAAATCATTTTTCTAGGTGGGCACAAATTCCTCATTAAAGGAAATAACCCCCTATGGACTGAGGTAAGGACTTCTATATTTTTTATGTTTATTTATTTTACATTTGTTAACTGGGCTAGTCTAGCTGGATATATATCCATTTTCAGTAGAGGCCCGGGGAGAAAAGCTCCATACATAAAACTACACTACAAGACATAGTAATAAAAAAAATTTAAGTACAATAAGAATATACATTTAGTAATAAGAACAACAAATACTTAAGGCACACACAAAAATATGCTAGGTCAGTAGTAGCATCACAATTTAAAATGCTAAAGATTAGCAGTTAGTTTCAATAATCCGGAGAGAAAGAAGTATAACAAGAGTTTTGTAGGGATTAATGTAGAAATACAAGAGAGGAGAAGAGAGAGAAACAAAAGTCTAGAAGGGGAAGAAAAAAGAAGATGGAAATGAGGGCGGGGGAGAGAAAGGAGGAGTGAGTCAGAGCATAAGAGGAGAGCAACAGGGCAAGAAAAAAAGTAAGTATATGTGTAGCTAATAAGACAGTAAATAGTTAAGGTAGAGTAGGGGGGAATGAAAAAGGTTAGTCAGGAGTCCAACAGGAACAAAGCCAGTGATTTTGGAAGTACAGTTTGATTTTTTGTTTGAAGAGTGGTAAGGAGGTGATTAGAGTAATATCTGTGGGTAGCAGATTCCATGTCCTACCTACAGTATTAGTGAACAGAGAGTCACCAGCTAAGTTATGAGATTTTACAGATTTGGTCATGAGTTTAGAAGAAGATCGAAGGGAGGTAAGATTGCTATAAGGGATTAAAAGTTTAGAGAGTATAGGGGTGTTATCAGGTTGGTAAAGTATCTTGTGGGCAATAGTAAGTTGTGAGATCATAAGACAGTTTTGTAGCTCTAGCCAGCCTAGGAGTTTTAGGTTATGACAGTGATGTGTTCTGAAAGGGTTACCGGTGGCAAAGCGGGCAATGCTATTGTAACAAACTGCTAGTTTATTTAGGTTAGCCTTCTTAAGGTTAGTGAAAATGGGTGAGGCGTAAAAGAGAGTAGATATCAGATGGGAGTGGGCGATAGTAGCCCTGGTAGTAGGTGTGAGAAATGGCTTAATACGGTATAATGATCCTATTTTTTTGTTAACTGTTTTGATGATGTTGTTGGTATGTTGATCAAAAGTGAGATTGTTATCAATGGTTACTCCTAGTAGTTTTGTTGTTAGGTCAGGAGAGATGACAGTGGTGTCATTTGACAAGATGTTGAAGTTTAATGGGGAGGCTCGAGTGGTAGGAGTGAAAAGGAGCAGTTTAGTTTTTTTAGCATTGAGGAGGAGGTACCGTCTAGTAAACCAGGTTTCTACAGTGTTGAAGGTAGTTTGAGTTAGTGAGAGTAGCTCTGAGGAGGTAGATGCTGAACAAATAATAGTGGAGTCGTCAGCGTATTGGATGCAGGTAGCTTGAGGGATTACAGTGTTAAGATCATTTATGTAAAGGGAGAAGAGAAGTGGCCCAAGAATGGAGCCCTGTGGTACTCCAATAGAAACAGGCAATAAGGAAGAGATATGGTTGTCCCAAAGAACGGCTTGTTGTCTGTTGCTTAGATAAGAAGTAAACCATTTAATAGCCAGGTTATCAAATGAGAGGGATTGAAGGATATTAATGAGGGAAGAGTGGTTCACCATGTCAAAAGCTTTAGAGAGGTCAAAGCAACTGCCAACTGTTAATTATTATTGTTAATGTTAACCTCAGCTCCAGTATTTCTGCCTAAGACAGAATTAAACTTCTGGGAAACCTAATTAGTGACATTGTACCCTGCTTTATTTAATATGTAGTTCAGATAACCTAAAAATCCCTGAAGGGATAACCACAGCTTCATATCACTGAACCATTTCAGTTATCACTATAATGTCTGTTTTTTCTTTCTGGTCTATGCATTCTAGGTCGGAGAAGTCTTTTGTTAATATTGTTAGCACTGAGTAAAATAAACTTCATAGACTTGCATGGCCTCTGCTTTGCTAGAAGGCTTTTAAAATTATCCTTACGATGCATGTAAACCAAGAGCACACAAAGTTATTGCCCTGACTCAACCTTCTTATCGGGCTGCTGAAACTAGTTTCTTGTTTAAGCTTACAGAGTAGCAAAGACAGTGACTGTCAACTGTTTTGCTTTAACAAATGTCACAATGTCAGGTATCTGAGACACAGTGTAGGTGATATAATTCCTTCCCAGATCACTGATGTCAATCTCCATTATTACTGAATCATAAATTATCTTATCTGAACTTAAAAATGGCATCTTGGAAACCCTTCAATGTACAGCCTCTTACACAAGAGATGGTAACATTATATCTGATTATTCTAGTCATCATATTTCACAGCCCTCTAATTAAGGAGTCCCCCATAAGAAGGTCCTGCTGTCTTGTCTATGTAAAATCACCTCCCACTGCTTATATATACTAACTCAGAGACTGCACAACAGTTGGGAATAAAGAAAAACTCCTTACTCCACTGTGTGTGATCTCACACTAACAGCCAAAAACTCACGTGGCACCCAAATCCCACTCACAAGTGCATACATTCACACTCATCCATGCATTCACACACATGCACACATTCATATGTGCACACACATTCAAACACAGATACAGATCAACAAACTAAGTTTGAAGTAATGCAGAATGAATTGAAAACTGACCATATGACTTTTGGCCACATGAACGGCACCCAGTAGGAATGGGATCTAAGTCAATCAAACACCCTAAAATTTAGGAAGAGATCACACTCAGTGCTTGTCTTCTTTTTCTTCTGTGGAGTTGGAAGAATAGGTGAAACAACATCATCACATCTACCAAACCTTGCTTACTTGTATCTATACTGCCTCAAATTACCTTAATGTAAATATGTCTATAATAAAGACTCCTATTATGTTCCATAAATGCCACGGGATCTTTTACCTCTACCTGAACTGCCTCTTAATCAGGCAGATGTGATCTAGGTTAAACATCTCGTCTGAAAGACAAACAACAAGCAGTATGACAAAACACCAAAAAGGACCGGATTTGAAAAAGTACAAGATCCCTCAAAGAGATTTCCTATAATACTACTACACTGAGGTGGATCTACACAAATAAAATTAATTTTAACAAATTGTAAATAAGAATGTCAATATGTCAATATGTATATATTAAAGACCTTTATTAGTTTTGATAAATGCCATGGAATCTTGCAACCTTGATTTAATATCTCACCTAAAAGACAAATAACAAACAGTATGCCAAAATGCCAAAGAGAACCTCATTTGAAGTCACAAGGCAGAAGACTCAAGGGAGAAACAAATAAATATTTTTTTCAGGAGATGTGAGACCACAAAGTGTTTTCCTATAAATAGTAGTATACTGAAGTGGATTTACCAAAATGAGAAAGCAAATTTCTTTTGGCAATGAAGTGACTTTTGGAGTTACTTACTATAGGATGCATAACACTTTGCAGAACATCTGCATGTGTGTTTGTGTGTAGATGACTGCCCTCAAATGAATAGCAGTTTTTTTTGTGCTGGAATGATTGTTCAGTTGTTCAGCAGAAACAAGACAGTTGGCTTGCATCCTTTTTCACAGAAAGGGCGGTGAGTGACTGAAACAGCCTTTCTGAAGAGATTGGTTGTGACATTAAAACATTAACAGAGTGTATTAAGCAGAAGACAGTCATAAGGCAGTTTAATCTGTTTGGAAAAATAAATAATTTGCTGTTTAACTAGGATTAACAGCTTCTGCAAAAAGTAGGAAAACTGGCAGATGAGGTGGTCCAAATAGTCTTTATTTTCTATCAAAGTTTGTACTGTATTTCTATGATTCTTTGTCAGTCCATTCCACTGTCTATTTTCCTGGCATTGCTAACACTTTGCTGGTGCCCCAATCTTTATACATTAATTAAAAATGAGTATAACCAATTAGAGCTTCTTCACCACAGGTTATCACATTTCATCACCAACTTTCTGTTGTGCTCCCATTAACACTGCGAAACTTCACTCTGTGAAATAATCTACTTTAATTTTATTCTTTATTTACTGGGAAGCATTAACCCTTTTGCTTAATGTCTCATTATTATCTTGCCTTCACTGGAGTAACATGGCTACTATAAGAGCTACGAGTGAAATACTAGCTGTTTTATAATTTGGGTTGCCCTAATTGCTAGAAAAATAACCATCTGCTGTTTTCTATATCCTGTCACCTAGTGAATTGTTGCCCTAACGTCTTTCACTATGTCTGTCCTCAGATCATTTATCCATTCCGGGGTCTCTTTCTTAAAAAAAAATGTAAGCACCCCTGATACAAACCTCTCAACCTCTTAGCACAAGAAATCTGGACAAAAACAAAAATAATGGGAGGGACAAGGCCCCCAAAGAGGGACAGACTTTAAATATTGTTCTTAGAAAATGTCTATAATATTTTATTTTAGCATGTATTTTCTGCAGGGTATAAAGTCTGAAACTCACATTTGTTATTATTTGGTGACTTCAGCCCTCACTCATTTGCCAGAAAACCACAAATGTTATAAGGAACACAACAAAATATGAGTCAAAAATCTGGGCATTCTGCAAAAATCTGGAGAGTTGAGAGGTCTGCTCTGATGTGTTTGATACAGCTATCTATCAATGAACATGTTACAAAAACTTAAATAAATATTTTATCTGCTTTTACAACCTGCTTTTGCCGTGGTGAGCTCTCTTTTTATTTTTATTTCTGAACATGTTACAAAGCAGAAAAAGAGAATTTGTTTATCTTTGTGGGGTTGAGGTTTAATACAGATAATCTGGATCTATTTAAACAAAGCTAAATGTCTTCAATTATTTGAATTAAAGACTAGACAAAGGATTACTGAACCTCAGAGAGCGTCATGCATATTATCATATAGTGCACCAGTAGCCATACATCTGAAATATCCATGATTTTGAAAAATATCTCAGATTTTGCTTCATATGATTGGTCTATTCCTCATAAAATGTGTGTGTGTGTGTGTGTGTGTGTGTGTGTGTGTGTGTGTGTGTGTTTTGGAAAGTTGTTAAGAATTGTAATCACTAAATAATGACATACATTTGTTTCAAACTTCAGAAAAATGCATGCCGATGCAAAACTTGTTATCCTAGCAACTTTCTAAGTATATTAGAGTAATATTTAACATCTGTTCCTAATTTTAGGCTGTTGACCTCCTCCCCCCATTATTTTTTACTTTGTCCTTGTTTCTTGCACTAAATGGTTGGGAACTCTGCTTGCAGCTTGCCTCATTTTTTAAACTGCTGTGAGGGAACTGTGATGTGTTTAGTTCACCAGTTTCAAAAAAGAAATGGAATGGAACAGAAATAATATGCACATATTTATTTATTTATTTTACTATTTGTTCACAGGGTATCAAACCTTTTCAGCCATGACAGAAACCCAAAGAGCAGAAAATACATTACAGTCTTTCAAGCAACAATATTACATACAAAATTATTACATAGCAAAATTCAGAACATAGTAAGATTAAATGCAGATACAGTAACATTAAAAGGTCCAGTCAGAGTGCAGTGAAAAAGATATATACAAAATGCAAGCTGAGATGTGTATGAAATACAGTGCAAGCATACCTGTAATACATAAACTTCTATATACATGTGAAATATTTGCATATAAGATGTCACATTAAGAGGCGGAGAAAGGTTTGGATGGGAGAAAGGAAATTCACCATGGGGATCATGTCAGTCGCCCTGCTAGACAGGAGTCCAGAGAAGTAAATAGTGTGGGAAGAAATAGCCAGGGAATTGTTATGGCTAGGCTTGTATAGGCCCTAGGGCCGATAGCCTAGTACCAACCTATGAACCTATGAACCTATAAGTACTCTAGTAGTCATGATATGGGATGATGAGTTACCTAACCATTGTTATGGTAGCAGTTGCAGGTAGATTCAGTAAATAGATGTTCTTTAAGTGCATCTTTGAAGCTTTTAATGATTTCTAGATTTTTGATGTCTGTATGCAGGTAGCAGGTCCCAGTCTATAAAAAGTTCTCTCACTTATGACAGTTTTAAATGGATGGCATACTGGAATGAAACTGTTGCCGTGTGTACTTCTATGCATGCAAGGGTTGTCTTGTAAAGGTAGTTTTTAAAGGGGAACAGTGACCACATTTTAGCACTTTACTTATAAATTTTTTCTTTCTTCTTTCGGCTTTTTCTGGTTAGGCATCGCCACAGCAGAATTCCGGTCCGTTAATGATTGGCAGCAGATTTTTACGGTGCAGAGGTGCCAGCCCGATGCCCAACCTTCAATGAAGGCACGCCCATTCACGCATGTCTTTCGAATGCCACTCGACCGTGGGGAGGACATGCAGACTCCACACAGAAGGTTCTCCAGCTGAGAATCGAACGGGAGAACCTCTTGCTGTGAGGTGACAACGCTACCGTTGCACCTTTGCCAAGCTTAAAATGGGTCTTTTTGATTGAGTTGAGTATATAATTCTCAAAGGACAGTTTGTCATCAGTTGTACTTTACTTATAAATTACAGTACTTAAAAGATAAGTGGCTCTATGAGGCACTGAAAGCCATTTGAATTTTTTAGCAAATTGCAATGGTGTATCTGGGGGTCTGCTTATTTTTATGCTGATTTTATTCACAGCATTCTCTATTCTGTGAGTATTGTGTTTCTTTCCTTAAACTCAGAAAAGTTTGGTGTTGTAACACAAATTGCAACAAATACTGCAAAAGCCCTGTACCTTAGACAGAAACAGGAAGCATGCTGGCCTAGACCCAATCAGTTCTGGAAAGAAATAAAACACCTAACAGAAACATTAAATAGCTCTTTAGCTTCCAAGAATGACCCCTTAACTTTGAATCATTCCACCTTTGCTAATTTATGTTCACTTTTTACAGCCCACCAGAACCAACATAACTAAAGCAATTGTTGCCGTTCCTTTTCCAGTATTCCAGGCCAAATATCTTGGTTTAATTTTGTTGTTAACATCCACTGAAAGCCATGGGGTAACACTGTGATCTAAGGCTTCTTTTTGTAAGGGGGTATGGTGTATCTTGAATTGTGCTCAGTTTTGTGTTGAAAAATTCTAAAGCAGAGATGGGTTCGGACATGGCATACAGGGAGACCAATCTATAGCACTTAGTAGGGTGTTGAGATTTGGTACCTTATTATTTGGGAAAGTTCTTCCTACAATTATTTCAGGAATTTTTTTATATCTTTTGAATGAATAACCAAATGGATTTAATGGATGATTGGTCACACAGAGCACTGAGGAGAATTTCACAGTAAAGGCATCTATTTAGTATGTTGGTTATTATTAGATCAAGTGTGGAAGCTAGAGACAGTTCTTGTATTGGTTCGAGTACGACCCTGTATTATTTGGGCCACGCTAAATTGCTGCAACATTTTGTTCAGATGCAGAGCATCTTTCCAAATAGCACTGATATTTAAATCTCTAAGAATAGCTGTGTTGTTATGTATGCCTTTAGGTAACATATGCATGTATCTATAACACAGTCTACTCTAACTGAACTTAATGTATTTGTTGTCCTGTATAATGAAACTGTGCTTATTTTGTAAATAATCCTACAGAAGAACACATCTTATTGTTTGTTTACTATTTCTGTACCCTGAATTCTGGACTGGAACAGTCACCCTGCTCTCTAATGTTTCCCCCCACCCCTCTTAGCTTTGTATGCCTCTCTATTTTTCTCTAATGGAAAATAAGTAGAGTGACCCACAAAGTCTTATAGTGTAAAATGACCCATATATAATCACATAGTTAAACTGGTTAAAGCACACACTTACCTTACACTTACCATACAAATAGTTTTTTTATGTTGAGGTCTAAGCAACAGGAAGAGGAGCAGAGTTAGTCTGAGCAGACCCCCTCCACATACACCACAATACCCTATCCCCATTGTTACTTTCCACCTCCTTCAAAGCAACCAACCCACTCTCTTTAACCACCCTCTCAACTAACTTATTTAAAAAGCAACATAAACTGCCTACCACATACAATTCTCTTTTTAAAAAAACAATAACTACACTATTAATCTCTTTTTCGTCTCTACTATCAAAACTAGTGAATGCTTACAATATAATCACAACCAAAACAATGTTTTTTGTCCAGATCCTTTATCCTACTTCAACTTATATTAATCTCCTATCTAATTTCTCACCACACCCAAGTCAACACACTCTCCCCTCTACATTCACTAGCTCTGTACCACAAAATAACACCCACCCTTAATCCCCACTAACTCTTAGCCTTTTCACTTTATCGATCATCCAACAAAGAAAAATACATAAATCCCATACAAATACCCTGCAGGAAAAAAATTAGACTCCAAAATTAAAGCTAAAAGAAAACACATCCCAGCCCACCTCCTCTACCTGATAACATTGAAACTATGTGGAGGCATTCATCCAAACTCTGGCTCAGCCCACTCCGGAATAAACCCCACTCAAGCTTGTAGGCAATCTAGCCTTCATCTATTTAGATCAACTTCAAAAGTATCTGTAATAAAATTCCACAATTAATTGGGTAGATTGCTCATCACAACCCCGATATTATCATGGCAACAGAAACATGGCTAAAATAGAGATAAGTGCCTATTTTGGCAAGGAAAGATCCATAAAAGATTTGGGGAAGTTGCCATATTCTGCAAAAACTCTCTTAACCTTTCCCTACATCCCCTAAATTCTCCACCAACAAAAAATACTGAAATTCTTACAGCCCAACTAAAACGTAATAAGCACAAAAGTATCTGTTTAATAGGAATCTGCATACACCCCCCCCCCCCCTGAAAAACTAACACAGCTGAGCATTTTCTCTCCTGGGCCTAAACAGACATTCCTCAAGAAAACATCATATTGGGAGATATGAATATCGACTAGCAAACAAGAGACAGCAGCTCTACCAATGCTGCTATACAACTTTATGGATACAGCCAACTCCTCTCAACTTCAACAAGGCAAAATAAACATAGTGAGAAAAAGTACATCACTGATTGGATACTCACCAGCACCCCTCATAACATTATCTCCTCTGGCAGTAACCCCCCCCCCCCCCCATCAGCTTACTTGATCACCTTCTCTGTGTTTTTAAACTGGAAACTACAGCCTCTTCATTGGGTCCTTTTGGTTTTTATTTTTA
The DNA here is from genome assembly GCF_019279795.1 of Protopterus annectens. Taxonomy (NCBI): domain Eukaryota; kingdom Metazoa; phylum Chordata; order Ceratodontiformes; family Protopteridae; genus Protopterus; species Protopterus annectens. Next base: position 400,695,917 of record NC_056730.1, on the reverse strand, counting down.
AATACATTGAAATAGATTAGTGTCACTACAGCTAGAAAACACTAAACATTTTAACTCTACTTAAATATAGTCAATGCTCATGCCTTTCCAAGAAAAAAATGGTTAAAGCAAACCCAGCCACATGGCTGAGTAGGAAAACCAAACAACTTATGGTACAAAGGGACAATGTGTGTGGAAAACATGGGACCAAAACAAATCTGAGTTAAACCTACAAAAATATAAAAAACTGAGAAATTATACCTATCAAAAACAAATTAGATCAAACAAAACATCCTATTACTCAAAACTGCAGACCTCAATTAGTAATAATCCAAAACTTTTCTGGTCATCAGTAAACAAACAATTAAACCCTGGTTGTGCTAAGTAACCAAAACCAACAGTGTATACACCCACCAAATGCATTGCAGCCCACTTTAATATCCATTTCATTGAGCCAGTAACCTTCCTCCTAACCCACTCTTACCCATCTACCTCCTCAGCCCAAACTAACTCTCAGCAACTTCCCTCCTTAACCACACTACATCCTCTACCATAACACCACTCCAACCCCTCACTGAACCCCAATGTCTTCTCCTATACAACCATACTAACTACAAACACCAAAAAGGTACTACAAAAACTAAAGCCTGATACATTAGCCCCTATCAAACTCATAGACAAATGCTTAGAAATATCAGCAGATACACTGGCATATCCAGTTTCCATTCTAATAAACAATAAACTGAACTCTCAAGGAAAGTTATGTCCCTGAAACCTGGAAAAAGTCCTTACACCACAGCACTGAACTACTATAAAAAAAAAAAAAAAAAAAAAAAAAAAAAAGCGAGCAAAAACAAAAAATGGTACCCTCTACAGAGCCACACCTTTCCTCACATCTAATGCAAAAAGAAGAAATAGCATCAACTGTTCTACTGCCAAGATAGTAAGCCAGGCCTTTATTTGTAAACCTGCAATATGTCCAAAAATATGATTGAACAGTGCTATAACAAAATAGCATGGTTCGCTGCCAATATGCTCCACAGAACTCACCACTGTATAGCCCTCAGACAGTTACAGTGTTATGAACTACCTTACTACTTGATTGTCTCCCAGTGAACCACAGTGCATAACCTCATTTACAAACCCCAAAACTGCCCAAGACTAGAACATCTCTTACAACTTTACTGGCCAAACTGCCACATTCAATCAGTTGAAAATCCCTCCTAGTTGTAACCAAATCCAAAACCTCTTCAGGAGATGCTCTGTATTGATCACATATGTCTAAAATCTGGAACTCAATCCTCCTAACACTCAGAAAAATCAAGCACACTGCAACCTACAAACCAGAAGTAAAAGATTGCCTCATGGACACCTGGCACTGCACTTGCACGAACTCCGGCTAACTCACTTCTTTACACACGTTATACCTTCCTTCCCCCTAGTTAATACATTTGCTATTCTCCATACTCAGTTATTTGGCCCTGCACTGTTATTTCACTCTTCTCAGTAAAATTCAACCTCTTCAAATACCCTTTTGTCACTACTATAGTCTCATAACTCATGCATGCCTCCCATTAAACTAAATGTATAGTTAATCTGTCAACCTTGTTAACTCAATACTGACCATGTATCACCCACTCATAAACTATGACATCCCAGACTGAATAAGATATAATGTATATGCAAGATCTTTGTCTGCATAGAAAAGAATAACCAACAAAATTTACTGCATGTATATATTTACTGTGCATATTATTTATATGTATTTATGCAAATGTACATAAACAAATATTGCATTGTAATCTCTGTACAAAATAAGTCTATCTGCATTTACAGTGTAATCTCTATACTAAGCTATGTAATCCTAAGTGTTCCTAAAGTAGTATACAACTGTACCTTGCCTTTATGTCTCACATAAAAAATAATTGTAATTTTAACTTATTGTATGAAATAGAACTTTATTTCCCAAGGACTCCACCAAAAAGGGATACATTTCTGCCCAGTGAACTATCCCTGTTAACAGATGTGAAAAATAAATAAATACATACATAATTTTATATGTAGAGTTTTTAAAACATTTAAAAAATACATTTCATGACTCCAAAAAAAGAATCGTACGAGATGTGGTTGCAGTCCTAAAGAGACAACTGGATTATCATATGTTGAACAGAAGTAATCAGAACTGTTTTATTATATGATATTTTGACATATGAAGAAACCAAATAGCCGCAGAAATGATGAGTTCCTTTACATCCAGAAATGTAATATGAGCTAAGAATCACTTACTTTAGTAAAAAAGGAATGTATTGTCCTTATTCACAAAACATATTTAATTAAGATTATGTGAAGATTATGTCTAACCCTAAGTAAATATAAAATATAATATTATAGAGATAATAACAGCTGAGCCTGGAAACTTACCTCTGTCCTTGGGGACTGACTGATGAATAGACCAATAAGGAGTATCCCAGATAAATGGGATGGAAGACTGGAGAAGTATGGAAATTTAACAACATGCAGACAGGCATACATTACAAACCTTTCATGAAAGGTTATAGGGTGTCAGTATGGTTTATTCCTGATTATTTCACTATCAAAAGCAGGAGCTCTAAAGCCAATGATGCAGTCTGACTACTGATACAAATAACTGAAGTCTGACTATGGATGGTGATGCAGAAGAGAAACCAGTCATTCCCCTTGTCGTGCAGAGCTTGCAGACTGAGGTACTGTGTGCTTGTTGCTTTCTAACTGTAAAGGAATTTCCTACTCTTCCTCCTTCCTTCTATCTCTCCTTCTCTTCCTTCCTCTCGCCCTTCCCTTCTCCCCTTTCTTTCCTTCATTCCTTCCTTCCTTCATTATTGGAGTTATTTTTGACTTCCATGCAGCTGACCATCAGCTGCTCCTGGTGCCTCTCCTCAATCACTGGGCTGCTAAACACTGCTACCCCTCTAGACTTCCTCTGACCAACATTAAGAGAGGATAAGGAGATCAAGGTGACCAGGGACACTGTCATTTTGCTAGTTGGGGAGTGTTTTACTTATTTACTTCCCAACCCTGTCATTCACCCAGTAACACCACAGCCATGGGGTATGCAATTCCTCAAGGGTCTAATATCTGCAAGATACTTTGCCCAACCTCAGGCAGTACTGCATAGCTGTTCCCCTTGTCTCCACCAGGGAAATCAAATTGTGAAAGTGTGCCTTGAGCATGTGCACCCCCCACCCCAGAATGGGTGCATCCATTCTCCCTGCTTGTGCTCTCAAGAACCTGAGCTGCTATTTGAACTCTGGTCACCTGGGCCATAGTCAGGGCTTTATACTTCTACACCAATGATCCAAATTTCCTTCCTTCAATTTTAATGCATTTCATTGAAGCATTTTAGACAATAGACTGACTACAGAGTGATAATAAGAAAAGGGGAGATAAGTCAAGTTAATGTCCAGTCTGTAGAATTCCATATAGGTCATACAGTACATGACACATGCATCTCAGAATAGTTCCTTCTAACCCTCCAGCATGGCTTGCAAGTAAATTGATCTCCAGAACAATGATGCTCACATGCGTCTTGCACTTACACCTCCTGTATGTCAGTGTTAGGGGACTAAAGAGCACATACAAATGCTTTTCTGTAATCCTGCAGTACGGTGGTGCCAGAAATGTGTCTGCCCCCTCACCACTCTGACTACCACCCAGTAGTTAAGAGGACAGCATATGAATGGGTTATATTGGGTGATAGCTAGTCTATCATGACTATGCTCATTTAGAATATGACATAAGCAAAACACAGAAAACACAACAGGAACTGCAAATGCCTTTTTATTCAGTGAACAGCAGATGTATTCACTCAAGAAATGCCTTTACGTTTAACAGGTTGTCTGTATAGTTGCAGACGCTACATGCCTCTTGGTTAATTTGGTGCACTGGTACAGTTGGTAAACAGGATTTAAACTCCGTATTTTGCATGTCACCAACCTGAGCATAGGCTCTGATTTTAGACAAGCTGCTCAGCTAATGCTGCTGTCATATTCAAAGTGACAAATGTTAACCAGCTGTGCACCAAATTAATTTCAAACTTTTCCCCGAGTCATAACAGCTTAAGAAGTTTATTAAAAATTCCTGTGTGTTTTACTGCTGATTTATCATTCTCTATACTAAAGATTTCAACTCTGTAAGCCCCAAGCCAGGCTTTTAATAGTCTTTTACAATACTTGGCATGGCTTTGTTGGGGGCTGCAGCACTGAATCAAAAACTATGTGATCAGTGTATCCTTTGGGACCGTGATGGTAACTGGCCTGTCTTCAATTCTTGCTCAGGCAATGAACTGAGAAGCAGAAACTCAGAATTATAAACATAAGTGCTGGAACGCTCACTGTCATGGATGCACTCCAAACATTAATTCATTCTAATAGTGACCACAGACCCTCCCACTGGGTAGATTTGAAACTGCTGAAACACAGAGTTCCAGTAATAATTGTGGAATATGCAAACTGAAGGAGATCATGAAGGAAAGGAATGCAGAGTATTTTAATTGCACAAAAGGGGTGAATGTGCAGAAAATTAAAATAAAAAGGTAAATATTTTTATCTCTGTCAATCTGTGTCCTAATTTTTTTTGAGGGGGGCAGAATCTCCTAAAATAGCAGTCTTTCCACAAGATTTTTTACCAAAATCTAAGATTCCAATATTGCATCTCATTTCAACAGGGGGTACACAATATTTATTTGGTCTTCGCTCCCTCCTTTACTTAAAATCGTGCTTAGTCAGCAATGACTGTGTAAATGTTGACTATAGGCAGGAGTATATCTTATGCATTTCAGAATGTATGGGCATCTCAGCTTGAGTTTTATTCCTTTAATATAGATACTAGACATTATCAAGGCAGCTTTGTTATGTTCATCACGAAGGTGATGAAGCAAAACAATTTTAATCACAGATTATGGCAACTCAGAGGCATCTTCACTTAATGCCCTTATCAGAAACACAATTTAGATGTTTATGCAAAAGTGCACTTTCGACCTGTAAGTGTTATCTGTCAAAGTGAAAAAGAGAAGAGATAATTTGTTGTGCAGGTCAGATACTATCCCAGCATTTTGGATCTGCTTGAGTGTTATGACAGGATAAGCTTGCTGCAAAGCATGTGACTTTCACTGGAACAGTTCATTCAGATGTCTGGCTACTCTTCAGAAAAAAAACAAGCAGAAACAGCTGCTGGGTACTGGGATAAAATTTCTTCTTTCATGCTGAAGGAAATGCGAACTTTAACTACAAAGTACGCAGCAAGCTCAAAACCTGTACAATTGCCAATGCAATTCCTCTTGCATCTACTGTAATGTCACTTCCTAAACTAATCACAAAGCTGTTTCCTATCCCTTCATCCGGTTTTGTAACTCTTTTCCTATAATGCAAACTATAGTTGTCAATCCCTGAAAACGTTAACATGGACACAAGGCACTTTCAGTGATACAAGTGAGTTTTCATGAAACCTTACATTCATTATTCTCAAAACTTTTATTACCTTGCTACTTTATTACTGATGTTATTTGGCAATGGTTTATGGCAATGAGCACAAACTGAATTATGTCCTGTTGCTCAAGTTTGATTCCCACAGCCTCCACCAGACAGTTGTGTAACTGAGCAAATTACTTAAGCAGAATATACAACCCTGAAAAGTTGCACTTCTGTATAGTCAATTTTATACCATTAACAAAAAATAAAATAAAATGACAAACCAGTATTGTAGCCATTTCAAATGTTTACTGAAAATGGCTGCTGCACCGAATAAGGAAAATAGCAAGGTTAGGCACAAATCCCTGTTTCCATTTAATTCATCAGATCTTTAAGAAATGTAATAAGAAATGACAGATAATAACAAAGCACAGTGGAGTGTTTGCTGCTGAAAGAACTTCTAGGCAATGATGGAAGCACCCTGCCGCAGACTCATTCAGGAGAAGAAAGAACTTTGCAGGAGGCTAGTGCTGGAAACCATGCAAGATGGAGTAACCCTGGACCTGATTATTTTAAATGGCTATGAAAATAGGATTACTCCGGTATAAGCAGCCACCAAACATACAAGCTATAAAATATTCTATGCTTCCTTTGTCTTTCAGCTTTTTCCAGTTAGGGATCACCACAGCGGAGCTCCGGTCCGCTAATGATTGGCAGTGGATTTTTACGGTGCCAAGTTGCCAGCCCGATGCCCATCCTTCAAAGAAGGCACACCTATTCACACACGCACCTACCTGCATGTCTTTATATGTCCCTCGACCGCGGGGAGGACATGCAGACTCCACACAGAAGGCACTCCATCCAAGAATCGAATGGGGGAACCTCTTCAAATTACTGGATTTGGGATTGTGTCTAAGGAATGCACTGATAGAAAAAAGGGAAAGAAGAACAAGAGCAATTGGGAGAAAGTGGGGCAAAATACACTCAACAGGTCATAGTAAAGACAATACAATGTAAAAAGGAAAAAAGTAATTATTAGCAACAAGTTTGAGTGAAATGCTGCCATAGCTTAACCAGCACCATTCCTGTATGGTCAGCATATTGCAACCATCTTTTCCCTATGTCTTAACAAGCCTCAAATGTTCTTAAGCACAAGAAAACTTTGCTTTCCACTGTAAATTCAGTAACCCTCCCGGGAAAAGCTGAAAGACAATACAATGTAAAAAGGAAAAAAGTCATTATTAGCAACAAGTTTGAGTGAAATGCTGCCATAGCTTAACCAGCATCATTCCTATATGGTCAGCATATTGCAACCATCTTTTCCCTATGTCTTAACAAGCCTCAAATGTTCTTAAGCACAAAAAAACGTTGCTTTCCACTGTAAATTCAGTAATCCTCCCGGAAAATGCCCTTTTCATCTCAGGCAAGAAGAAATTTGATTAGCCAGACAGAATCTTGTCTGCAACTGAAAAACATAATTTCTCAGTCAATATTTTAAGAACCATGTAAGGATGAAAACATACATTTAGCTACACAGCTTTTTTATGTATACAGTTACATGACTTGCTAGTCCATTTGTCATTGTGGGTGCATAATTTGTCAACCACCCTACCTTACTGGAATTTCAGATTTGTACAACAACCTGCCACACTGTTATACTCCCCATAAACCTGTGTTGAGACACTATGGTAATGTAGTGGCACACCTCACTTTCACACATGCACATTGGCTTGTCTAGGACTAGAATACTTTTAGACAAGTGCAATTAAAATGGCATAAGCAAGTGATGACTGTATCATGACGAACAACAGGGCAGTGGTAATGCCCTAGGCATCAGAAATAATATTTCATGCTTCTGGCTAGTGTGAAAAGAGAATGGGAAGAAATCTCTGTGAGTCAAACATGTAGGATAACACAGTAAACTGAATAGCAAAATAGCTTGCAAGGAAAATGCTGGGGACTTAGGCAATTTAATCAAAGGCCATAGCTGGAAAGCTGCCAATATCTCCACCCTGAGAGAATAATGATATAGTAATACAAGAAAAGTCTAGTACCCAGCTATCACCATGCAGCCTGCAATCGATATGCATGTAGTATCATAGAGAAAGTGTCAACAATGAGCTACTAAAATTACGATGAAATGGTCGGATGCAGACTCATTTATTCCTTCATTATTGCCCTGTAGCTGGCATAAGTGGAATTAGTCCAAGTTAGTTACTTAGTTATAGACCATATTTCAATAATCTGAAATACAAAACTGCGGCTGCAGATCATGCAACAAAACTTGCCTGGAAAACTCATAAGCCAGGTACCACAGTAATTAAGTTAGAAGAGAAATTACATACAAATCTTAACATCCCCCAGAAAAGAACTGCTAATATCTACAGTATGCATGCAATAAAACCTTCACCTGAAAGTCTGATGCAGAAAGAAGGAAAGGACCCCCTAGAAGGAATTGATATGGCCAAGACCACAACTAGTGATTTATTTCCTTTCTTGGACACAAAGTGAATCTGTGTGGATAAATAAGTACTAGTTCTGTAAGAGATGGAGGACAACACATTTCATGGCCCTTAAGTCTCCACAACTATCTCCACAGCAATGTAGAAGATATTCAGCAGTTTATATATATATATATATATATATATATATATATATATATATATATATATATATATAGGTCTACTTGAGTTGGGTGAAAGACAAGAAGATCAAAATCCGGAAAGCCGAGACGAAAACAATGAAACCGCAGAACGCCGAAAAGCGTGAAATTCAAAATCCCGATGTTACGGGAGTTTGAATTAACACTGTTCGTGTTCTGCTGTAGGTAAGTGTGTGTGTGTGAGTGTATTTGTGAGGGGGAAATGCTGTGTGCAAGTGTGTGTTGTGACTGTGGTGTGTTTGTGTGAGGGACTGTACTGTGTAGGTGTGTGTTTGCTTTGTGTGTCTGTGTGATCTCGGAGTTAGAATATTAAAGTAGGGCTGTGTGGGGGGTGCAGTTTTGATTAGTAGTGTGGGGCAGCTGTGTGTGTGCTTTTGTGTGTTATGTGTGTTTTGTAAACTTACGTGTTTTTCGATGTTCTGGGGTTTTGTTGTTTTCGTCTAGGTGTTCTGCGTTTCGTTCTTCTGGTCTTTCTCTGTTACGAAGTAGACCTGTATGTATATATATATATATATATATATATATATATATATATATATATATGGTTCCCTTCAGAATCTCGAAATCCTAAAACTTTGAAATTCATATGGTCGAGACCATATGATGTAAGTTTTAGAACTTTGAAATTCTGAAAGGAGATCTGCATGCAGCGCAGAATGGGAGATTTCTCTTTTCCTCACTGTAGTGAGATATCAGAGTTGGTATATTTACATAGCAGGGTGTGGGGGGGTGCAGGGGGCTTGCCCCCCTGCAGCAACGTTTAAAACTATGTTTTTTTTTTTAATTTTGGATTTGTATTGGAATCTCGATATTCTGAAACATCGATCGTATGGTCTCAATCATATGAAATTCGATGTTTTGAAAATTCAGGATTCTGAAGTGAATCTATATATATATATATATATATATATATATATATATATATATATATATATATATATACACATATATATTATACATATATTGCCGTGATATGGAAATGCTTACTGCTGTGTATTTACAATAAAATCAGCAAGACTATAAGAGATAATTTAAAATACCCAAAAGTGTAATCAGACTAAGATTACTAGATCTGACCTGATTAAATTAAAAAAAATAATAATAAACTGATAACTAAAGAGAAAGTGTTAACACTGAGTTGGAAGTTTAGTCAGAATCCAACTAATGAATCTAACAACTTAAAAAAATACATAGCAAACAAAGCATCAGACAGTATCAGTGTGGTACTGCTCAGTGCTAGGAGTCTGAATAACAAATGGGCAGATCTTGAAGCCCGTCTGAATCTGGGGCATATTCATAAGTATATTATTCCTGAAACCTGGTTTAAGACTAAAGAAAGCAATCTTGTGTACCAGGTTTTTTTCTCTATCAAGCCTTTAGACCAAACACAAACTGGTTGAATATCCATTTTTGTTAAACACCACATTACCTCAAGATAGATTCTCAAAGACCCAAAAACTGAACTTAATACGATTCAGCTCAGCCTAAATGGAACTATTAGATCATAACATGTTACAGGACACCTTCAATGGACTCCCCAAACCATCTCCACTTCTTATATACATTGGATAATCTTCATATACACAAAAACTCCATCATCCTGGAAGTCTTTAACTACCCACTGAAAAAGTGGGAGATCTATACCTTAAATATAGATTACACCCAAACAAGAATTCCCTGGATCAATTAGTCAAACAGCCCACTAGATGTAAAATGTTCTTGACCTGGTCTTTACAAATATGGCAGCAATCTGTACTGCCTCACAGGTATACCCTTCCTCAATCAAGTCTAACCACAAATCGGAAATTTTGTCTTTTAAAATCCCTAAACCAGCTAAGGCAAATATTACAATATTCAAGACATAAAATGTACAAATGTCCTGCAATTCTATGCTGAATTTCTAAGTTCAAATATAACTGCACCCCTCAAAATGTCGACACAGATAGTAGTTATTTAAGTAAATTCTATGATCACCTAGAAAATTATATAAACCTGTCAGCCCCTACCAAAGCTAAACAAAACATGAAAGAAAAGAGCAAACCAGCCTGGTGGTCGACATGCATAAATAAACAATACAATAAAAAAAAAAAAATGTCATTAAAATATATAGCAAAACTAAAGCCCCACAAATCATGGTTAACACCAAAAGGTTATTCAAGGTACTGAAAAAGGCATTCGGGAAAAATGAAGCTTCCCATGAACTTATACTAGTAATAGAAGTTAGGGATAATTACAAATCTTTCTTTACATACATCAGGAAGTTATGATTTAACATCGATATAAAATCTTGTAAGATTTCACCCAAGCAGTTTGGCTTTGTTAAGGGTAGATTCTATTTTATGACTCTGGCAAATTTCTTTGAGAGGGTAATGCAAACCATTGATGGGGGTCATGCTGTCCATCCAGCATACCTTGACCTCGCCATAAAATTTGATACTATACAACATGATAACATTATCAACAAGCTAAATGCACTCCAAATTGATCCCTATGTAGTTATGGATAGCTATTTGGCTAAGTGACAGAACCCACATTGTGAGGGGACAGGTGCTACCTCAGAGGTCATGAAAGTAACCAGCAGTATACCACAATGTTCCATGCTAGGACCTTTGTTATTTAGCATTTACTGCTCTGATTCCCAAATCAAAAATCAAGAACTCTGATAAATCAAGTTTGCCAGTTATTGTAAACTGAGTGTTATAATTGAATCTGCTTCTGATATGCAGAAGATACAAATTGAACTTATACTTGTTAATAGTCGGTGTGCTAACAATGGGTGGAAACTAAATGCTAAAAAAATACAGTATTATTGCATTTGTCAAACAAACCCTCCACCCAGCTTGCAGTATAGAAAACACCCCACTCCAAAATAAAGATGTTGAGAGAGACTTTGGAACATTGGTAGATAACGCTCTCTCTTCTTTGACCATCATGTTACAACAGTGGTCAAGAAATCCTTCTAGCTATCTAGCACAGCTAATCGCAAAGGGTATTTCCTCCAGGCCAAAGAACTCCTGACCCGTCTATACTCTACAAAGGTCAGGCCCATCATAGAATACAATGTGCTCTTTGGATTGTACCTTACTAAACATATCAAGCAGTTAGAGAGAGCCCAAAGGTTCCTGACTAAAAATACCATGGGCAACTAAAGGCCCTGAGACGTCTAAAGATGCTGAAGGCCTTGTCCTTGTATTCAATGTTCTACAAACTCCTTAGGGTGATATATGCCTTGCCTTCTGGACTATTAAGGATCACGCAGTCCAATACCTCTTATTTCCGAACAAATCAAACAGTCCTGCAAACAGCAGTGTGACAACCTTCCACTGGACCAGTAATCAAGGAGCTTCAATCCTCACCACTGGCAACAGTGGGGGACATTCACTGAGAGGATGACAAGTACACACACAGTATTTCCAGATGCAGCTCTCTGCATCAAGTGCAATTTCCCTTAAGAGCACACAAAGACCACAGTCAGTCTGGGGCTGGTTTCTCCCTCTTTCTTCAGTTCCCCAATAAGACTCACCACTGGCACAGCTATAGAATTGTGATTTCACTATAGAAAATTGCACTTGATGCATCTGGAAATACTGATTGAGGCTCCTTGATTACTGGTCCAGTGGTGGGACATCACAACCAGAACCAGAGATCTGAATCTGCTTCAGTAAATAAACAAATCATGGTGGTGAGATAGTTTCATCACACAGTGATTATCTCTTCTCTGTAGCAAACGTCCTACTTAGATCAAAAAAATATGACACACTAAAAATGGATTAGACCAGTGATGGTGAACCTTTTGGATATGGCATGTCAAAAGCTCCTGGCACAAAATAATTCAGTGCACTTCACATAAGCAACGAATGCATAAGCAGTGTCTTTGGTAACTCAGGTGTTATTGACCGCTGATGTGTAACCCAAAACATTTTTGGTGTGTGTCACCTTTGACAAGTGTGTCATAGGTTCACCATCACTGGATTAGACAATTGGACTGGTATTTATAAATTCATCCTTAGCCCTTATTGCCTTTTCCAAGGCACTGGCTATGCATAAATGGCCAATTGACCCATTTGCCTTGTACATTCCATGATTCTATGAAAAAAATTTGCTCCTAGGCTCTCAAAAATTCAGGAATCAAAAATTACTCCATATTCTTTTCCAGACTCACAGCAGCCCCCCCCCCCCAAAAAAAAAATGCAACGCCAAAGATCTCCAGAAGATAATTCCATTTCATATGCCCAAATCCAGGGTGGCAGCCTGCTCCAGAAGACATGGGTAAGACATGAAATAGATGAATTGCCAGACCTGTGAAGACATGCCTATAGAATGGCCAACAGCCATGTATCCCATGTTTTGAGTTGCCGGACTGGGATGTAGGCTACTTTACGTAAGCAGGACCGAGATTTTGTAGGTCACAGAAAATGAGCATCAAGATTTGAAATGCACAATGAGCTGCAGCTGACAGCTCGGGCAGCTCGTGCAGAACTGGACATTGGAATGATGCCAGTTTTTAGCATAGCTGCAGGGTGCTGTTCCTGCTTCAGAAGTGACAGATCACTGCCTGACAGCCCAAGGTACAGAGAATTACAGTAGTCCAAGCAACACAATACCAGCGTGTTGACCACATCAAAAGTTAAGTGCTAGATAAATAATACTTGAACCAGACAACATTTCAAAGATGGTCTTGATGATTATTGATACCTAGTACCAAAATTTCAGGTTTTGTCAGGAATTACACCCAGATCATGTTCCCAAGAATTAAATTACAACTGATTATCTTCCTAGATCAGCAAAGGTGACAACAGTGCAATAGTGGACAGATTGTTGTTTACATTAATAATGCCTTGATCTTGGTTGGGTTACATTTCAGTCAGTTTATACATGTCTAATCATTGGGACTAACTATTCTGTGGTGTAAACATTGGCAATAGGTGATTTAGTCCCATTGAATAATGTTGATGTGACACCCCAACCCCATGTAAAAATGTGAAAAAGAGGATTGATGATGATGATAATGAATGAAGGATAGACTCAAAGCAGTCTTCTTATCCAGTAAAAACTGGCTCTTAAGCAAAAACATGCAGAAACGAGTATCATCAGCATAACATTGATATGAATTGTCTTTCCCAGTAATGCTCTCCCCTTGAGGCAGCATATACACAGTGAATAATAAAGGAGCCAAGATGGAGTCCTGTACTATAGCCGTGGTGGTACAGTGGTAGCATTGTTGCCTCTCAGCAAGAGGTACTCCTCTTCGATTCACGGCTGGAGTGCCTTCTGTGTGGAGTCTGCATGTCCTCCCCGCGGTCGATTGGCCTCCAAAAGACATGTGTGAATGTGCGTGCCTTCGCTGAAGGTTGGGCATCAGGCTGGCAACTCGGCACCATAAAAAATCTACTGCCAGTCATTAGCGGACCGGAGTTCCGCTGTGGTGACCCCTAACCTGGAAAAGCCGAAAAGACAAACAATGGAGTCCTGTACTAGTCCAGACTGCAAGGAGTGTACACCTAGCAAATTTAAGTAAGATACCTCACATTGTGTGTGTGGCCAGAGAGGTACGATTTAAACCATTTTTAGACTGTAAATATGATGCCTCAATACTAGTTCAGATATTTGATCAAGATCCCATGATCCATCATGTCAAATCCTGCAGACAGATCTAGTAATATTAGGACTGAATACTCTCTCTCTCTCTACTCTTTCAGCATCAGAAGATCATTTACAACAATGAGTCATGTCACCATGCTATGCCTATATACTCTGTTTTTATATATAACCAATATATACACAGTCTTTATGTACTTTCTTCAGAAAAGCCCAGCATTACAAAGCACACTGCTGTACTACTCACCAGCTAGAGAACTTCACTCTAGCATTAACCTTCTACTAGCTATTAATAAATTGGACAACACTGCTGGAAATTCCCAATACACCCACTATGTGCAAAAACTATAAAACAACATTCCTACTTATATTAAACAGATACAAAAGACAAATGATTTCAAAACATTGTTCTGATCATCCTGTTTGTCAGGCTAGTCTCCCCTGAATCCTTTCCATTGCATGAACTCACATTTCCTCTCCATCCTATACTCTCTTGCTGCCTCCACCTATATAACCATTATATGCACTCCTATACTTTTTAGCACTTATCTCTCTATAACTCCTTCTTCACCCACTGACTAAAATATTACCCACTTTCTTCCCTCTGCTCTGTCACTTCGTCTTTTGTTTCTCTCTCCCTACCTAGTATTGTGGAGCTTTTCACCTCTACTTAAAATGGCACTTTTCTTGGTTAACAAAAACAGCCTAATTTACCTAGGTATAATTGCATATGAGACATTAAACAGGAATATATATTTCAGCACAAACCACCTTCTCAATGACCTTTCAGATTACGGGAAGGTACGAGACAGGTTGATAATTCTCCTGAATGTTCATATAAAGAGATTTTTTAAAAACTGGGTTCATTATCTCTTCTTTTTGGATGAATTGGAACATCATAGTTCTTAGACAGAGAGAGAGAGTTGTAATTGACATATTCAGACTTGGCCCAATGCCAATCCAGTTTACCTAACTCAGAAAACTGACCATGCTCAATAAACAAATTCCAGATCACAACAATTTTTTCAGCAAAGAATCAGGTCATCTCCTCACATTCAGAAGTACAAAAAAAAAAACTCTATGGATGCCTGGCAGACTGGGATGCACAACCTGTCAGCAACTCAAAATAGTGTGGCAAGATGATTAATTGCAGCTGAGATCTTATTCAAGATAAATTTAGCTCTTTTCTTTGAGATCTTAGCCTGGTAATGATCATAATGCTCATCCAAGGTAAATTTGCCCTCTAGCAGACACATTTATCTCTGTTTTCTGTCTAATTGTTGCCCCTACGTATACAAACACACTTAATGGTCAAACATGGGACTTGATGAGAAACAGACTAGAATAATACACTCACTCTGATGACTGTGTCCAATGCACTTGCTATGACTTGTCTGTAAGCCATGATGAGTTGATCTAAATTATTAGTACTGAGCCATCACACAAATGGTCAAGAATTGACAGATGGATTTTCTGCACTGATGTCCTCATATAGGTGGTCAAGAATTGACAGAAGGTGTCAGACGTTAGTGTCCTAAGGTCTCTACACCTGACCATAGTGTGTGGGGGTGACTTTAACTATCTTTCTATTGACTGGGAAACATACATGACCACAGACATGCTGGCCCAGAGGTTCATGGACTTTGTTAATACAAATGCTCTTGAACAGATAATAAACACTTCCACAAGGGGCTCAAATGTCCTGGACATAGTACTCACTAAAATGGGAGAACATTGCTCTCCCCCCTGTATGATACTCTCTCTGGTAAAATTGGACCATAAATCAGTCTTGTTTGACGTAATCATAAGGCCTGATACCCCATCAAGAACAAAAAAGCTTAAAAAAAATTTCCAAAACAAATTACCTCCTACTAAGCAATGGTATAAAAAGATTCAACCCCCCCCCCCAGTCACAGATAACACTGACTCCTATGCAAGGTGTACGCAAATGCCCTGTATAACCACTTAAGCAGCTGTATAGATTTGGCTGTACCTGACCGGATCAAAACTAGGTCCTCCTAAAAAAACAAGCCTCCCTGGTGGACTGCAAGTGTAAGCAGGTTATATAACAAAAGGAAGAAGCTAATGTCTAAGAACAAGAGGGAACTGAGTCAGCAGAGAATGAATTCCCTCCACAGCTTAAACAAACAAATCAGAAATCTTGTCAAGTCCTCCAAATCTAATTATAAAACAAAAATATCATCCCTGGCTAAGGATAATTACAAGGCATACTTTAACTACATCCAAAATCTGAAAGGGAATGCCCAGCTATGTGTTGAACTGGTAGTGGATGGTACCACCCATACTATACCAGAGGAAATTGCCAACCTGCTAGCTGACAGATTTGGCACAAACTTCACTCCCCTGTCCCCACCAGCCATACCCCAAAGCAGACTTGAAACTGTATATCAAGAGAACAAGTCATATATGCACTCTCCATGGCCAAAAGCACAGCTTCAATGGGACCAGATAACATTCCAGGTTGCCTGTCAAACAATCTAGTACATGACCTAGTGGACCCACTTAGTGCCATCTTTAAGTACAGCCTGAGAACTGGCTATGTGCCTGCAGAATGGAGGATAGCAACAGTAATCTCCCTGCACAAAGGGGCCATCAACTATCACTAGGCGCTATAGAATCATAAGCTTAACTAGCATCATCTGCATGACCATGGAAAGAATCATTATGGGCCTTATCAACAAGGACATATGTGATATCCAAACCAGTTTGGATTTGTTAAGGATAAATCAAACTTGTTACCCCTGGTTGGCTTCTTCAAGAAAGTCACCAAAGCCCTGGACGAGGGAAAGACAGTGCATACCACCTACCTGGACCTAGCCAAGGCATTTGACACAATCACCCGCTCAGGTATTATAGAGAAACTCTCCCATCTGGGAATTAACCCTTACATCACTATATAGGAAGCCAATTGGTTCACCAACAGAACACATACTGTCAAAGAAGGTGACTTCACCTCTAGCAGAAGCCCAGTCATCAGTGGCATACTGTGCTGGGCCCTTTACTGTTTGGAATTTATTTTTCAGAAGTCCAGGCAAATGCGGGTGGCCAATGGCTGACCAAGTTCACTGATAATTGCAAATTGCCATAATCATTAAGTCCCCCAATGATGTTAGCATACTGCAGAAAGGGTTAATGCAGACAAGGGACTGGTGTCAAAGCCACAAATTAAAGCTAAATGCAAAATAATGGATTATTATTCCCAATTAAAAAGATTACCAGACTAAAGGCCCTCAGCTACCAGACAGGTTTGAAGCACTATTATTATACTGTATCTCTTACTGGCTCCTGTGCTGTGATTTTTATCTAGCATTCCATGCTGTTGTAGAACTAACCCTACATGATCTCCTGTACCTCTAAAACCAAATGGTTCCACAAACACTGGAACTCAAGACGTGAGTCTCCATCAATAAGTAAATAAGACAAAATGTAGGGACAGATTTGTTTTCCTCACTGTTTCCCCATTCTCTTTAATAATCTTCCTGTAGATATAAAACAAAGTGGTACCTCACTTCCTATAAGGCAGTTCTTAAAAATTGGATGGGAACCTGTGAATTCATGATGGGCCTTACTTGTTTCACCTTCCTGTTGGCAGGAGCAATCTGATGGGGAGGGGTGTTGGCAAGGTGTTTGTGGACCATGGACTGACAATGCCATGTAAATGATCATAGATATGTGTTACCATATTTGCTATTTTAAACTTCAGTTTTATAAATCAGATTGTTTTAGGTAACATTTTCATAATGCACACTGTTTTTCTCTCTTTATTCTGCAGTTCCCACATTTCCATGTTTTGTAAATATGTGTGTTTGTCTTTCTGCAAATTGTAATTTTTTTCCTTTACTGCTATTGCACTGGGGCGTGTGTCATAGTTGAAAAGTGCTAATTAACCAGTCCAGTTAGTTATCAAATAACAATAAATAAATAAGTAAATAATGGAATAAAGAGGCAGAGGTGAGATTAATATAATGGAAAAATAGGCTACTGCTCAGGGAAAAGGATCATTACCGCATAGCTGAAAAGGGAGGAAGAGAGAGCCCGAAGGAAGGAACAAAAGGAAACAAAAGAAGGTTAGACTGGGAAGGTTAAGAGATTAATAAGAAAGTACTGGGGCAGAATAACGTGTAACCAAAAGAAATGGAAATGCATACGACAGATGAAAAACAAAGGGATGAGAAGGACTGAAATGGAGAAAGGAGTGGCTGCATAATGTATGAGTAAAGGCACTGATGATGCCCAAAGGGAAGCATAGGGGAGGAGGACTGATAGATTAGTCCAAGAGGAGCAGGGGGTTGAAAAGGAAGGAGCTCTTAATATGGAACATAAATGGAATATTTAAACTCATCAAAAAAAGCAGAATTGCCATGTGGTGCTCAAGGGAAGGGACATACTTATATATGTTACAGGACAAAAAGTTGAATGTGAGGCAGCAAAAAAAAAAAACGAAGTAAAAAAAAAAAAATAACAGTTTAGTAATACCCACTGTAGCAGTACATGTTAGGGGGGAGGGAGAAGGGCAGCTATATTATTTAACAAAGGGCCATACATTTTGTACATCAGGAGGCCACAGGTGGGAAAAGAAGGTAGAAGGAAAAAAAGGAAGTGGAAAAGAAAGAAACTAGGGAACATTCACACATGTAACGGAGCTATTTGTATCAGATCCTGTAAGGTAGGAGAATGAAGAGCTGTGGAATCGCCTTGGATGCATAGTAAGGGATTACAACATCACACCGAAGCCAGTTCAAGACAGGGAGGGAGGTAAGAATGAATTCAGTATATGAAGACAACCCAATTAAAGAAGGAGGGTGGTATAGATATTTGGAGGGAATTACACGAGGAATGAAAAACAGTTTACTTTTTTACGGAAAGACCGAGACCAAAGAAGCAGGCTAGACTACTTTTTGACAAAGGGGAAGACAGCTTGGCATGGTGAAAATAAACAGCAACATCAAATCATGCACTGGTAGATAATGCTGCGGCAGGGAAGCACAGTAGAGCATAGGCAGACCTGATAATGAGGTTTTAAAATGAACTATGAGAACTTCAGAGATGTATGTACAGGGAATGGAGACTAAAAAACTTTCAAGAGCAGAAAAAGAACTGGCAAGGAAAATGGAGTTTTGGTGGGGTCAGTGGAAACTAATGGAGTAAGCATTAACATGGAGAGTTCTATATTGCACAGCTTATAAGCAAAGGAATTTAGTCTAGATGTAGGGATGTCATTGACCCCACCCACCTCCTTACTCAGCCCTCATTAGGACAATCATTGAACATAATACCTCCATTGGTATGTCTCTCTCCTGACACTACAACTAGAATGCCCACAGAGATACCTTACTAAAAGCACACAAGGCCTAATCAACATATCCTATATGGACCAACTTAAAGCCCTGTCACTGTACTCAGTATCCTACAGACTACTAAGAGGTGACCTGTGTCTGCCATACAAGGCATCCTCCGACCCGGTATTGATGGATTTATTGCACATCAGCAAGTCAAAACTGACTGGAACTGACTGGAAAAATAAGCCCTGGTCCAGCCAATTAATGGGGATGAAGTGAGACAGGCAATCAAAGAACTGAAAAGGGAAATGCATTAAGAAAGCATGGATATTTCATAGTGTTCTACAAAACAGTAGCATAGGATGTAGAGGTGGAACTGGCCAAAGTCATTTATAGTCTTAAAGAAAACAAGCAATTGCCAAGATCAATGCTGAGGAAAAAGAATGGCCTTAATCCCTATGGAGCAGGCAGACATCACAGACGTGGACATAATAAAATTAATAGAATCAATTAATCCTGATGGAAAGATTATTACTAAGATAATGGTCAAGAGGTTGTACTGCCAAGGTCTATCCAGGACCTGCAGATGGCCTCTGTATGGGTTAGAAGGTTGGCAGACAACTGGTGGAAGGTCATAAGATTTATGGAGACCTAAGAGAGGAGAAAAAAAGCAAAGGGAAGAGGATTAATATTTTTGATATCAAAAAATACTTGACTCCCTAAACTAGAACTTAATGCAAAAGAAGTTAGAAGACCAGTAAGTTGGTGAAGCATTCTGTAACTAGAATAAAGCAATTCACAGCAAACCAATAGCATGCATTCTGAGGAACTGAAAATACACAATCCAAATCTAAATCTAAATATAGACTGGAACAAGGCATGGGTGTTGTGGCCATTGTCATAAAGTCCATTAATTTTTGCAATGGATGTGATGGCAAGGGAGGTGGGATAGACATTGCTTAATAATTACAACAAGGTTAGGGAAGCAAACTTTATGAAATTTGCAATGTGTGTGGATAACTGTAGTCTGTTAGCTCAAAAAAAAAGTGATGGGGCAGTACAACTAGTTGGAGGAGCTACTATTAGAAGATATATGATAGCTTTTTCATCCCAATGACTTAGATTCTATATTTTATACCAAGGAGGGGTGAGTTTTGTAGACTACTGGCTGGCAGGTTGAAGTTTCATGGGCAAAGTGCGAGGTGTCCAAACTGATTTAGGATCCTTGTCAGATCATTCTAAGGTGATTATAAATTTACAATCAGAATCAAGTCAGTTATTCTCAATCCAGTGGGAAATTTGATTTCTTTTTTTTTTTTGAAGGTGAAGGAGAATTTAACTTCTTGCTAAGTAGAATTGAAGAGAATTGGAACTTTTACTTAGTAATGGTTGGGGACATGGGATCTAACTTTTTTTTAAAGAACAATGTAAGGGGGTTCTTTGGTTAATGAAATCTAGCAAGGAGATAGGTCTGCTAATGACATTAAGGAACTTCAGGATAAAATTAAAACATTGAGGAGGTGGACAGCTATCGACTGATATCCATCCTAGGAAATTACTTTAAGATTTTTGACAGGACGCTGACCAGGAGATTAGAAAGCCTTCTTCCCCTTTAGTAAGAACCATCTTAGATTTAGTAATGGCAAGCAAGAGGGGTGAGATGCAGGCAGGGTCTGGCTAAATAACCAAGCTCTTTGGCAGATGCTTAAATTACCTATGGGGACATGATGATCCATGAAGTCTTTGACTCCATCCAATGATCATTTGTTTGCCAAACCCTTGCTCGTTATGGGTTTCCACAGGAGTATATAACTTGGTGTTAAGTTACTCTATGCCAGTCCAACTGCTAAGTTTCATACAAATGGGGTGGTATCTGATGCAATTGATTTGAAACAGAGAACCAGGCAAGGATGCCTGCTGACTCCCCTTTCTCTTTGTGCCACCAGTGTTATTAACTGACGGGTTCTTAGGAGAAGCATTATAGATATGTAGAATTAGGTACTGGTATCACATCTGGATCTAAAAACATGGTGTTAGGATGACTGCATGTTTTGGCTCAGCGCCACACATGCAGTTAGCAAAGATTTTTGATGTGCTAGATAAACTGAAAAAGATCATGAGTCTCAGGGGGTGGCAACAGTGGTGCAGCAGTTAGCGTTGTCGCCTCACAGCAAGAGGCTCCCTGGTTCGATCCTTGGCTGGGGTGCTTTTTTTCTGTGTGGAGTCTGCATGTCCTCCCTGTGGTCATGTGGGGTGCTCCAGTTTACTCCTACATCCCAAAGACATGCTGTAGGTGGATTGGACACCCTAAATTGGCCCTAGGTCTGACTGCGTGTGTGTGCACCTTCCGTGGAAGGTTGGGCGCCAGGCTGGCAACTCGACACCGTAAAACTCCACTGCCAATCATGAGCAGACAGGTGATCTGCTGCGGTGACACCTAACTGGGAAAAGCCAGAAGAAGATCATGAGTCTCAGGGTTAATAAAACTAAAACAGGCCTCTATCCACTAACCAGAATAGCTTTATTTAGTAATGAAAGTGGTTTACCTTTTACTATGTTCAAATTCTAGAGATTTATACATGTTTTCATGGCATAATTTTCAGAATCTTTAGTGCCAGTTTGACATGCCCATTTTCTTAAAGCAGTAAGTAAAGACTTTTAGAATTTGTCAGTTGCTATCATTATCACTTTTTTCTTATTACGATAACCATAACATAACAATATGCTTTAAGTTACGTAATTATTAACTTATCATTTTCTTATGAGAGGTAATACCAGCTCATGGCTTTTTAGACTTTATCATAGCTCTGATAGTCAGACCCTGCCCCATGCAGGCCCATGAAAAATCTCGGTGGCTCTCTGGTTATTGGCCTGATAAGATCCTGGTCCCGTCAGCTTGGTGCATCCCTCCTGGTGTGCCTACAGATTAAAAGTGATAATGTGCAACTCAAAGTCCACTTCCTGAGTAATTGTTTTAATGGTGGTACTGTTCATGTGGTAGACATTGATTTAGTTACTACATACATCCCTTCTGCAGCAATTAATATGTTTGTAGTAACTGTTCTAGTGTGGCCTTCTCAGCACATTGATTTACACACAGGTGCAATCAAAAAAAAAATTCCTGCACACCACAAGCACACATCTGTCTCTCTCACTGCCCCTCTCTCTCCTTCTCTTTCTCTTTTTTTTTTTTTTTTTTTTTTTGGGCGGAAGAGGATTACACTCTTGTCAGCAGTGATAGGTCTCAGGAGTTTGGCATTAATAACATGGACCAGAAATGAGAAAGATAGTCCACAAATGTGAAAGACTGAATCAGCAGAGACTATCAATCTTACACAATTTATAATAGACAAATGAAAAATAAAGCAAGTTCTTCCAAGCAAAATAAAGTATCATGGTTTAACTAAATACACATCATTAATTCAAACAATATTTTTAGGGATATCTCTCTCTCTCTGAGTTCCTGTGTCAAGAGCAATTTACAGCTTCTTCTTCAGTATCACCACAGATTCTGTCTCCCAGAGTCACTTCTCTAAACACATAGATTTTCCTGCCAAGGGTAAATGCTCTCTGACAGGACAAATTCTCTGATCCCAACTGTACAGCAGTCTCACACAGAAACATTGCTGACACATTCAATCAGCTCTGCCGGCATTCTCCAGGTTTGACAAGTTGCCCTTTGACAACTTGTCAGTAACCTACATACATACATACATATATATATATTCACTGAAACTCATTTTGTCGAAGCCTCATTTCACTGAAAATGAATTGCCTGGGAACAATTCACTGAAAGCTCACTTCACTGAAAACTCATTTGTCTGAAACAGGTATATGCCCTGCTCCCCACTGTAGTGCGATCCTGGAGTTAGTATATATAGTAAGGGTAGGGTGTAGGGGGCACACCTGTTAAAATTCCAGGTTTTTGTGATATAAAAAATGAGACCACAATAAATAATTTCAAAACTTTTTCCACCTTTAATGTGACCTATAACCTGTACAATTCAATTGAAAAACAAACAAATCTGTTAGGGGAAAAAATATAAAAAATAAAAAATGTATAATATGCTGGTTGCATAATAGTGCACACCCTTAAACTAATACTTTGCTGTGTGTGCACACCCTTAAACTAATATATTGTTGAAGCACCTTTTGATTTAATTACAGCATTCAGTCTTCTTGGGTACACACCTGCCATCAATTATAGAGACTCTGATTAACCCAAAATAAAGTTCAGCTGTCCTAGTAGGATTTTCCTGACATTTACTCAAGTTGCCTGCTACAACAAAAGCCATGGTTTTCAGAGCACTTACAATGCATCAAATGGATCTCATTCTTGAAAGGAATCAGTCAGGAGAAGTGTACAAAAAAATTTCACATAATTGGATATACCATGAAACACAGTGAAGACAGTCATCAAAAAGTGGAGAAAATATGGGACAACAGTGACGTTGCAAAGAACTGGACATCCCTCCAAAATTGATAAAAACAAAAGACGAAAACTTTTCAGTGAGGCTGCCAAGAGATCTACAGCAACACCCAAGGAGATGCAGGAATTTCTGGCAAGTACTGGTTGTGTACTACATGAGAAAACAATTTCCCGTATTCTCCATGTCTGGACTATGGGATAGGGTTGCAAGATTGAAGCATTTTCTTACACAGAAAAACATCCAGGCCCAGCTAAAATTTGCAAAACAATACATCAAGTCTCTCAAATGTATGTGGGAAAATGTGTTATGGTCTGATGAGACCAAGGTTGAACATTTTGGCCACAATTCTAAAAGGTACGTTTGGTGCAAAAACAGCACTTCACATCACCAAAAAAACACCATCCCCACGGTTAAACATGGTGGCAGTATCATGCTTTCGGGTTGCTTTTCTTCAGCTGGAACTGGGGCTTTAGTCAAGGTGGAGGGAATTATGAACAGTTCCAAATACCAGTCACTTTTGGCCCAAAACCATCAGGTGTCTGCTAGAAAGCTGATGGTGAAGAGGAATTTCACATTTCAACACAACCATCATCTGCTCAGCCCAGTCCCTACCCAAACTGCAAAAAGTCACACAGGAAGCCTTTTCCTCTGTTGAAACTTGATTATCTGATGCCCAATTAATACTCAACCCAAACAAAACTAAACTACTCATCTTCCAACCCACCAAACATACTCAAAACAACTCTCACTTTAACATCACAGCAAAAGACAACACCACTATATACCCAACTGAACACACCAAATTGCTAGGAGTGGAAATAGACAATAAACTAAAATTTGACATTCACATATCCATGACCATAAAAAATTCCACAAAAAAACTAGGAGCGCTATACAGAAATAAGCAACTTCTCAACAAAGCAACAAAGATTTCAATAGCAAATTTCCACCTTATCTCCACCCTACTTTATGCCTCTCCAATATATACCAACCTAAGGCAATGCGATCTAAACAAGCTAGAGACCTGCTACAACAAAATCACCAAAGTTGCCACAGGGGCATCCTACCATAGTCACCACTGTCTCTCACTTGCTGAACTGGGCTGGCTTGAACTCCCTCACCTCCATCAGTGGTATCAACTCTCACTCGCCCGCAAACTAGTAAACCATCCACTAAATGTCCCATCCCTCCAGAATCTACTCCAACCCTATCACACCACCAGACCATTAAGATCCAGCAACAAAAATCACTTGCAGTTCACTAAAGCCAATAACTCTGCTGGTGAAGCACTATTCTCTTGCACCATAGCCAAATTATGGAACTCCCTCCCACCCACAATTACCTCCATACCATCATGCACCCACTTCAAAACTTTACTAAAAGCGCACCTAAAAACAAGCTGGCTATGCTCTTGCAACTCCCACTCTATCACCCACCCCATCCAACCACTGCCTTTCTTTCCACTCCACTAACTACCTTGATTATAGCAAGCTCAGATGCTCATAAGCCAGTACTTATTATACAGCAGGAACTTCTTCTTGTAACATTTGTTAATGTTTGTTATGTACTTCGCAGATAAAGATTCTAGTTGTCTACTGATGTACTATGTTCTTCATCTGTAAATATGTTGTAAGTAATTGCTATATAAATTGTTAATTGCTATGTAATCTAATGTAACTACTGTCTGTTTATTTTAACTGTGGAGCTTTTCTCCCCGGGCCTCCACTGAAAATGGACCTACGTCCAGTCGGACACTCCCGGTCAACAAATATAAATAAATAAATAAATAAATAAACACGACAATGATCCCAAGCATACATACAAATCAACAAAAGAATGGCTTCACCAGAAGAAAATTAAAGTTTTGGAATGGCCCAGCCACAGCCCAGACCTAAATCCAATAGAAAATCTGTGGGGTGACCTGAAGAGGGCTGTGCACAAGAGATGCCCTTGCAATCTGACAGATTTGGAGTACTTTTGCAAGGATGAGTGGCAAATATTGCCAAGTCAAGATGTGCCATGCTGATAGACTCCTACCCAAGAAGACTGAATGCTGTAATTAAATCAAAAGGTGCTTCAACAAAGTATTAGTTTAAGGGTGTGCACAGTGAAAAGAACGGTAATGTTCCCATTCTGCACAGTATAACAATCTACATTACCATTCGCTTCACTGTACAGTGATCTTGGAATTAGTATATTTAGGCTGCAGGGGGTGTGGTGGGTGCAGGAGGGCTTATCCCCCTGCAAAAACATGTTTTTAAATGTTGTCATCTGTTTTTTTTTTCTTTACAGTTTTGAGATCCCGCAATCTCGACATTATGGCTTCGGGATATTGAAAGTCGAGATCTCGAAATTTAGAAGTGGACCCATATATCTATCTATATCTATATATTTATATATATATATATATATATATATATATATATATGTGTGTGTGTGTGTGTGTGTGTGTGTGTGTGTGTAGGATCATAGTATCATAGGAAGTTACTAGGCTAATGGTCCTAGGGCCCTTTATCCCCAAAAAGAAACCTCAATCAGCACTTGTCACCCCTGTCAGTGAGGGACACAGGTGGAACCCCTGGGACAAAATTGTGGTTTCCCATTAACTCATCAAGGTTGTGCTTGAAGAGGGTCAGTGAGATACTCTGTTTGAATAGTCAGTGAGGTACTCTGTTTGAATAGAAAAGGGACACACCCAATGTGAAGCTTGAACCCAAGACCCGTAGATTAACAGTCTCATGCTCTACCGACTGAGCTAGCTAGGCTACTTAGTGTGTGTGTATATTTATATAGATATATAAATAAAGATATATATATATATATATATATATATATATATATGTGCACATATATACACATTTATTCAAATTAATTGACAGCGTAATTATCAAATCAAATGTACAACCACCAATCCAGTATTATTTTGGGTGGGGCAAGCCCTCCTGCACCTCTCACTCCCCCCTGCACTGCAACTATATATATTCCAAGATTGCACAATAATGGGGATAAGGGAAAACTTCTTTACCCCTGGTACTCGGTACCCACTATTTCTAATGCAGTCTGGTTGCTTAACATGTTAGTCAGTGAAATCGTATACCACAGTTTCTCTAACTATATATATAAATATATACAGACACATATATGCATGTAGACATATACACTCAAACACAAACACACACTTCAAATATATACACACACACACACACACACATATATATATATATATATATATATATATATATATATATATATATATATTTATACGGGTCTACTTTGACCCATTGAATTTACACTTTAGCTAAACCTAGTTTCTCGAGTCCAGTTTCGCAAAAGTGCATTTATCCGAAAATGCACTTTTGCAAATCTACAGTTAACTGGAGAGAATTCCTGGTGCAGTGGTACAGGTACGGTGTTCCTTAACTGATGTATGGGAGGGGAGGTTGTTGTTGTAGATAGATGTACAGTGCGGATCAGGGAATATTCCCTTTTCCCCATTGTAGTGCAATCTCGCAGTTAGTATGTATTAGTAGCGTGGATGTAGGGGGCGCCGGGGGGCTTGCCCCCTTGCATAAGTGATTAGTGTGTTTGTTTTTTTTTTTTGTTATTGCTTGGTTAACTGTAGTTTTGCAAAAGTGCACTTTCAGATAAATGCACTTTTGCAAACCTGGACTTGTGAAACTAAGTTTCGCTAAAGTGTAAATTCTATGGGTGAAAGTAGACCACTATACATATATATATATATATATATATATATATATATATATATATATATAGTATATGGGATCCATACAGATGCTCGACTGCATCTTTCACCGAATCCCAATTTGGTGAGCATATTTGCGCAAAAGTGCTGTTCACCGAAGCAGCACTTTCGCGTAAGTATGCTTGTTGTTCCACTCGTACTACGGTGCAATAAGGGAAAATTCCCTTTTCTCCACTGTAGTGCGACCTTGGAGTGAGAATATTAAAGTAAGGGTGGTTGTGGGGGGTGCAGCCCCCCACATCGGCGGGGGTGCAGGCGGGATTATTCCCCAGCATTCAAGTAGATTTTTTTTAACATACTTTAACAAAAGCGCTTTCATTAAAGTGTGTTTGGTAGTAATGGATTCGGGCTTTTGATCTTCCGATCAAAAGTCCTAGATCCATAGGTATATATATATATATATATATATATATATATATATATATAGAGAGAGAGAGAGAGAGAGATAGGTATAGGTAGAGATATAGATATAGATATATAGATATATTGGAATCTTGATGTACAGGCTGCTGGGCTCAACTAAATGGGTTAAATTGACATACAAAAATTCATTAATATATATATATATATATATATATATATATATATATATATATAACTGAGGATAACACATAGTTCCATAAGGTATATTAACAATGTCATTTAGCATTGTATAACAGATAACTTTAAAATCGTGGTATAGCAGATAACATTTTAAATCCTTGTCTGAAAGATGTACAACCTAAAAAATCTTCACAAGTGGTTTGCATTTGGGCATGACTTTATGTATTCCTGATTACTGCTACCAAATCTCATAGTGAAACAGTCACTTCAATTTCAGCATATTGTTAGAATGGGGTCTACTAAAGGACATTTTGCTGGCAGGAGCAGAATAGCTTGACTCCTTAATATGTGGCTTTGTAACTACTGAAGTGCGTTAGTGTTACATTGTGTCCATTTGCAGAGATAAAAGCAATAACTCGAACACAGTGGCATAATAGTACAATTGCACATATAATGATTTTCTAAGTATCTACATACTTTGTTATTGTCACTACTGAATCTGACTATGTCAGAAACTGAACATGGAAATAATGTTTTTCCATTAATATATACAGCACAGATGTTGACTGTATTGATCACTGCTGCAGAAGTCTTAGTTACATGGTTTATATTCCGCCAAGGATATAACAGCCGTCCAGCTTCCAAAGCTTCAAAGCACCTTCCATGTGCCCAAACTGTCAGGCAGCTCTAGCTGAGCTGGCTAAAAGGCAAGTCTGGTTGCAAAGCCCTTTAGAGCTTTACTGCCACCAAAGAGTACGCTCCTCTGAGACTTTTAAGGATTTTTGGTCAGCTGTTTCTTTCCTTTCATGGACAAATAAGTTCCCTTTGAGGAAAAAAAACTCCCATTTTCTTAATTTTGTTAATGTTTTATCATGTTCCTTTTCAGGAAAGTTATTTTAAAGCTAGGAGTGTTGTGTTTTAACAGACTGTCTTGAGACTGTAACTTACTTTTAAATGGAGCACTGTTTTTTTCTGTCAGTTTAAAAGTAAAGTAACTGATTTTTTTTGTGGAGAAATTGTATTTATTTTTTCTTTTGTGGGGGTGGCATAGTGTTTTAAAGGGATCTGTATTACTTCAGTGAAAATTCAGTTCAGCGAATGGCATTTTTGGTTCACTTACATCGAACATAATGTTTGTCGAACTGTTCATACTGAGATCATGGTACAGTGAGTATTGGGAAATTTGCCCTTTCCCCACTGTAGTGCAATCTCGGAGTTGGTATATATAATCAGCAGGGGGTGTGGGGGGTTGCAGTCCTCCACAAGAGCAGATATTGATGAATGGCTTTTCCGATGAAATGCCGTTTGCTGAACTGTCGCTTCACTAAAGTGATCTAGACCCATTTAAAAGTATTTTTTTTACTGCATTTTTTCTGACAAAAAGTAGCTTTTGTGAACTGGTACTGTTTACTGGTAATTGCTGTCTTCCCCAGGGAAAGAAGCACCATTTTTGCCTTGACCATGAAACAGACTAATAGTCACATGGTTGGTCCTTCTTCCAGCCACAAAAAGAAAACATTAAGCAAATAGCCTTTCCCACTACAGCAGAATAACAATTTGCCTCAGCTGTATCTGGGTGACTCTGCTGTGGCCATTTGTTGTTCCTCAGACCACTCATTTTATACCTCAGAACTCTCTGGTGTAGCACCTGCATCTCCAATGGACTGGGGGTTAATCAAGTCCTCTCAGTGGGCAAGGGAGAACTACTCTTTGCAGTGCTAGGAAAGGGAACAGGGAAGGTTTCCCTGTTGTGTCAAATGATGTGCCCATCCCCAGGGAAGCAGCTGCTGTCATTGGTAACACAATTGGTGCCATTTTCCTGTCAAAAAGAAAAAGAAAACCGAGCATGTATCTGCTCCTCCTCAGATTTCTTTGGCTAGGAGTAGTTTACTGGGTCTTGCTCTGGGTTTAATTCAGGCATTTGCTCCTTCATGTAAAGTAGTTTCTGATAAAAGAAGGAGGGAATTCCTCTTTCCCTGAAGAGATAAAATATTCTGAATCTGTTTAGAAAGATCCAAGGGTAGGTACAGGTTTCTTGCCTCAGATTTCTGATTCAGACTCAATCTCAGTGCCTGATTCTCCCTGTGGGGGTTTCTGTTTCTCTGAAACTATTGCTAGAATATGCCAGTCAAAGCAGGATCATGGTCAAATGGGGCCCTAGGTAAGGTGAGGGATCAGCCCCCCCCCAGCAGTAACCCCCCTCCCCAGCCATTCCAGTGCCCCATTATTTGGCTATTTCTCCTTAGTTACCATAAATACTTTTCAAACCTGTCAGTGTGCATGCTATTTTCTTCTTTACGTCTACAGTGATTACAGATGTTTAAAACTTTTTTTTTGAAGTTTATAGCACAAACACTGATAGCCATTTGTAAAACAAAACAATACAGTCTCACAATGAAAACAGACATCATAAACAGAAAGCTTATTTGCCCTTGAAACTCACATTCATTG
The DNA here is from genome assembly GCF_019279795.1 of Protopterus annectens. Classification (NCBI taxonomy): domain Eukaryota; kingdom Metazoa; phylum Chordata; order Ceratodontiformes; family Protopteridae; genus Protopterus; species Protopterus annectens. Next base: position 400,665,747 of record NC_056730.1, on the reverse strand, counting down.
AAACCGACATTCAAAGAAAATGCATTTGGCCAGTGGCGAATTAAGTTTACCTTTGGGCTATTTTCAGACCAGACCATAGGCCCCTTGCACACATTTTTAGAATCATGCATACATGTATGTACTTTTTGATGCACCGTGCTAATTATATTAAGTTATACTCCTTGTATAATGATGCACCAGTTAGAGTGTGTTTTAAATTCATAATTCTGAACATTTTCCAGTAAGCAATGAAACAAAATGTATTAACCAATAATGACAAAACTACCTATTACAGAACATTTCAACCATAAAAGGCTACTCAAACTATTTTTTATTACAACCCACCAATATCAGTTAATATACATAATTTCTGTAGAAGTAAAAATCATTTGAATAATTCCATAGTAAAGAGATCTATAACTAATGAAGAGGATGCTGCTGGCAAATAATTTTGTATTTCAGTGTTTCATTTACAAATTCATTGCCTGCTGCCCTTGAGGAATGAATTGCCAATGTTACATTTAAAAAAAAACGGTAAACTGGTAATACTGCAATACAGAATGGCTGCCAAACTGACAACAGGTTCATAGTTACTATTCATCTCATCCAAAGGAGAACACACACACAGGAGTGCAGCACCCCCTCCCTTAAAGGGCACCGAAATATCAATACTCCTTTTATACAATGTGAGAGTAGAACCCACAGCCTTCTGCACCAAAGGCAAATAGGCTACATGTCGTGCTACTAATACTTTTACATTTTATAGCACAAACACTGAGGATAGTCATTTGCCAAACAAAACAGTTACACATTGAAAACAGTCTTAGCAAGAGGAACAGTAAGTTTCTCTCCCCTTCAAACTCAACATTCCTTGAAAATGCACTGAAACTCAACAGTCCTTGAAAATGCACCTGCAGATGACAGTTTGGTAGTTGGTGCAGAGGATTCAAGCTCTAGTCTCCTATAATCAAGGTACAGGGTTTGAGCTTGAATAAGTTGACAAGCTGCCATCCCTAACTGGGGCATCACACACATACACACACACACACACACACACACACACACACACACACACACACACACTGTTCTCTGTGTTAACTCATCTCTTTCATCTGGCAAAGAAATGGTAGCATGCAATTCTCCATGCTTAAAAATCTCATACTCTCAAAGTTCAAATATATGATGCATGTATATATGCTACTAAAGATGCATGCAGAGTGTGTCCTTAAAGAAGAAATATAAGTTTTGTGGCAGCCCCTCTGCCAGTGCCCCCCCCCCCAAACCAGAAGGACCTAGGCAGCTGCCTAGGTTGCCTAATGCTGGATCCAGTTCTGGTGGCAGGGTTTCCAATGGGTTTCTTAGTCCCTTAGGAAATACTATGAGTTGTTACAGAAGGATTTTCCAGAACCCACACCCATTCTTCCTGCCTTGTCTGCTTTAGAGGATGTGTGTGTTACTGCCTGCAGTTCCATGATAGTCAGCCAGCTGCTCCTAAAAAGGCAGAGATAATGTATAAAATTCCTCGGCCTTTTAAAATGTATGCACCGTTCTCCAACGTGACACAGTAGTTACAACTTTAGTTGATCCCACTGCTGCTCAGCACTTAGTTAATTCCAATACTACTCTTTCAGATAAGGATGTGACAATTATTGATAGGCATGGGAAAAATATATACTTCTGCAACTTTGACTTTAAAATTTTTGAATTGTCAGGATCATATGTTAAAGTTTGTTCTAACAAATTGTGAAAGTATTAGGAATGCTTTAACCACTGTTTCTCCTTGTAAGAGAAAATCTGCTATAAATAACTTATTTTGTTCTGTTGCACAGGTCACTACACATTGTTTGCGGTGTGTGTATGACTCTGTTGATACTTCTAGGGCTATGGCCACTGGTACTATTTTTAGGAGGTTTGCATGGCTGCATTCTCAGAACCTCCCAGATGATACTTAAAATGAGATTTTTAATTTCCTCCTTTAGACAAACATTTTGTGTTTGGCTCTCTGCTGCAGAGATGATCAAAATGTCCGATGAAAGTGGTATGCTGATCCAAGAAATCTGTAAGATTTTTCAGCCGTCCATTTCCAAATTGTCCAAGGGATTTTCTATCTCCTCTTACAATACTGGCAAAAAAGCAGATTAAAGTCTCAACAACCAAGGACAGTCCAACAAGTTTGAATGACTAATCAAGAGACCTTATGACCTCCTTCCACCCTGTCCCTTTTTTTTTTCTTCTAGAAAGTCTGAATCTCCAATTTTCTCTTTGGCAACAGATTGTTTCAGACAAATGGGTTCTGAAAACCATTCATCAATCCTTTCCAGGTGGAGAAGGGTTTTATTCAAGGACGTTCCTTGTGCCAAAGAAAAAAATACTTGGAGGCCAGTTCTGGATCTTTTTTTTTTTTTAATCCTGTTTGTGATAGTGCCCAAATAAAAATTATTTATTTAACATTTTTTGACTGGAAAAGCCTGACTAGGACAGAGCCTATTTTCAGTGGAGGCCTAGAGAGAAATGCTCCAGATGCATGTCTTTGGAATGTGGGAGAAAACCTGAGTACCCGGAGGAAACCCATGCAAACGCAGGGAGGACATTACTTGTCATTTTACAATCTGTTACCTCTTCTTCCTCAATCAAGTTTCCTGGTAACTCTGGATGTAAAAGATGCTTTTCATCATAGCCATATTCATCCAGATTTCAGATGTTTCTTAAAAGTTTTTTGTGTTTGGATCATATTATCGGTTCTCTCCCTTACCCTTTGGACTATCTACTGCACCAAGAGTGTTAACACAGTGTCTAGCTCTGGTAATAGCTCATTGCAAGCTACAGGGTATCCATGTTGTTTTCATATTTAGACTTCCCTTGTCAGAGTCTTTTTCAAAGTGTCTGGAATCTCTCTGTTAGATGAGAGATCTCTTACATAAGCTGGGATTACAAGAGAACATTCAAATATCTTTCTTGACTCCCTCACTCAGGATTATGCTTCTGGAATATCAACTAGACCCCTCAGTTTAAAGAGCTTTTCTTCCACAGGAAAAGTAAATCTTTACTAAGATCTATTTCTAGGATTTTTCACTCAGACTTAGGTCACTGTGATGGAATACCTCATGATTTTGGTACTCTTGGCATCTATGATTCTCATGATACCCCTCACAAGACTCCACATGAGAAAGATAAAATGATATCTGAAATTTCTTTGGTCCCAGCATCAACTCTCTTTATTTTTTTTCAAATCTCAGTACTAGGGTTTGTCAGAAAAGAGATCTTTTGCTAGAGATAACACATAACCTCAAATCCAGGTCTCCTCTTCTCACTCCCTGCTCCATATGTAAGCACTAGGTTAGCTACCATTCTGGGCTGTTTTAAGCCTAGCCAATTTCCCTTTTTGTGCTCAAAATAATCTACCCAATTTGGTTATAGACTGGCCTTACCCATCCCATGGTAGATGATTATATAGTACCCCTAATGAGAATAACTGGGCTCATACCATAGATCATTTGAGGGGAGCCATGCATGGGATAGAGCATTTAGAAGTTGCCTCTGTCCATTAGTTGTACAGGGGGTGGTCCTGGGGTAAATTTTCTATTTCCAATTGATAGATCTAAGATGCAGTCAGTTACCACAGAGATTTTGGACTTTGCTTGGGGAGCAGTTGTATGAGGCATAAAAGTACAGGGGTGTGGGACAACAAGGACAGATGCAAGCACATAAATATCAAGGAGGTGCTTGCCATGATCAAGGCACTCAACTCTGAACCATCCTTAGTCCCCAGGACCTCATCAAGTGGTTACAGACAACACCACAGTCATGTGGTACATCAACAAGCAAGGGGAACCAGGTCATACCCCCATTGCAAACTGGCCATGTTAGCTTTGGATATAGCTTTACAGCACAGTCTTACTCTATAGGCATCCTACATTCCATCAGAGCAAAATGGTGTGGCAGACAAGCTTAGCAAGACTGGGATAGATCCTCACAAACAGAAACTAGATCAGGGGCCTTCCAAAATATGCTCTATCTGTGGGGAGTTCCTCAAGTAGACCTGGTTTTGCCTCCTCTTTGAATAATCAACCTGCAAGATTCTGTTCCAGGAGTTCATGCAAGATGACCTGGAAGACAGATGCTTTTTCTTTTTGTTTCTTCAAACAGGAATGTACCTATATGCTTTTCCACCCTTTCCATTAATACCCAGGGTACTTCTGAAGATTCAGAAGGAATCTCCCAATGTCATTGTGATGACTCACTTCTGGCCCAGGCGACCACTGTTCTCCCTTCTTTTAGAAATGGCCAGGAGCAATTACCACAATTTTCCTCACAGACTGGATCTACTCTCCCAAGAAGAGGGGTGTTTGATTCACCACAACAACAGTCATCTTGAATTGACTGGCTGAATGAAGGGTCTTAATTCTTTTTAGGTAATTATTTACTGAGGACGTGCAGCAGATACTAATGAAAACAAGCAAGGTTTTTCTAGCTGGTGCCAACCACTTAATCAGCACCCATTCAGAGCTAATTATTTTCTGGTTTTACAATATTTGTGTCAGATACTATGTTTTAGCCTATCTTATTTCTTTATCAAGGTTCATTCATTTTGCCATTTCAGCATGTTTGCCAATGGATCCTCCTCTTTCAAGGCAGTGTAATGTCAAAATGTTCTTGAAAGGAGTTTTGCATAAGAGGTCTCCAATAAAACTGGTGGCCCCTCCTTCAGATCTTAATTTTGTGTTAGCTAACACTTGCTCCATTTGAACTAGCTAATCTGGGTGACTTGAGGTTTTTAACATGGAAAACAGTTTTACTGATTACGCTGACCTCTGCAAGAAGGGTATCTGAGTTGCAAGCCCTTATGATGAGTCAACCTTAAATCATTTTCCATAGATACAGGGTTTCTTTAAGAACTAATCCTTTGTTTATGCCTAAAGTGGTATTCACGTTTACTTTAGGCCAAACTGTCCATCACCTCATTTTCTTTTCTGAACTTAAGAATGAGGGAGAAAGGATACTCCATACCTTGGATGTCCAGAAACAATTCAGGTACTATCTTGAAAGAACTAAATCTTTCAGATCTTTGAATCGATTGTTTATTTCTTTTGAAGGTAAGAAGAAGGGACAATCTGTGTCAAAACAGACTATTTCTAAATGGTCCTCTTAGGTTATTAACTTTTGTTATTCTCACCATATCAAATATATTCTAGGCAGAATCAAGGCCCACTCTTCCAAGGCCTTAGTTTCATCCACTGATTTTTGGAAAGAAATAGATTCTAGATGTATTCTAGAAGCTGCTTTTTGGTCCATTGTACATACTTTTACAAAGCTTGATTCCTGCTCTAGGTCCAGATCAAGCTTTGCTAGGACCACTTTCCAGGGGCTCCGGGACTCTTCTCTTTCTATCTTCTAAATGTAGTTATCCATGATAATCTACCCATATAGCTAAGGCTACTGCAGAAATGATCAATATGATGGACATGGTATAGTTGTATAAGCTGAACTTACCTTAATAGTAGATGTTCAAATGATCGCTGCTGTAGTAGCCACTCCCTGTCTCCATCCCCCTTGTACTTTGGTGTGTTTTTATGCTAGGGTGTGGACATTTATTTTTTGGCATTCCTAGCATTGTCCTTTCAGGGCTCAACCTCCCTCTGTCAGCTATTAGGAAAGCTTTGAAGGGCTTTGCACCCAGACTTGTCTAAGTCAGCTCAGCTTGAGCTGCATGATAGTTTGGACATGTGAAAGGTGCCTTGAAGCTTTGGAAGTTGGCCAGCTATTATGCTCTTGGAGGGATATAACCCATATAGCTAAGAATACTACAGCAGTCAGTGGCGGATTTAGGCTTTGGCGCAGGGGCGCGTGCCTCCCCCTTTTTAAACTGATTCTGTAGCTTGGCTAGTACATCGGAAAACAGTAACATAAAGTAGCTTTTTTAAAAAAAAAAAAAAAAAGTACGTACATATTTGGTGTTGGCTCCTTTAAGGAGGACACCAGACACGCGGTAGTGAGCTCATGGTATGTCCGGCTGGCTGCGAGCGGGAAATGTGCGGAGCATTTCAAAATTGAAAGCATTTTCAAGGGGCTCTGTGTTTTTCTTCTCAGCATTGCTTCTTTCATCGGTAAGAGACCAGCCTGCCCTGCCAATCGAAGCGTGCGTCTGTAATGCATGCAAAACAGGATTCTCTTTCGGAATGTAAGTAAAACTAGTCTGCTTTGCCAACAATAAAGATGTAAACTAACAATTTACAGTGTTTCCTGCAGTTGTTTTCAAGCTAGGGCACCAAAAACTGTAGGGCAAGTGTGACGAGTGGCCCCACCCCACTTTTGCACCCTAAGCAGCTCACCTTGCATAAAAAAAAAAAAAAAAGATGCTGAATACCTTCTTCTTCATGCATAGTCACGTCTGCGTAGCTGCTTGCTGCTGGCTTGCCCTCCTCTTGCATTGCCAGTCATGGAAAAAAAAAGACTTCCGACTTCTGACCGCAAAGTATAAACTTTGTTTCTGCAGTTGTTTGCCCTTTCCCATGCTGGTTGGTGACCTGGCCTGCTTACCTGGCTCTTCACTGCTCTCTGACTAACTGGAAATAAGATACTTCTATAATAAACCATCCACCACACCTCTTGCATTGGAAAGTAAGTCGTCATAATGACGTTACTTAGTTAAATGTTGGTTCTTTGCTTTTTATTTTTCCTTAGGTATGTCGAGGGAGTAGTTTGGTTCAATACTTGGGAACTTACACATCAATGGCAGGCAGTAGCCTGATTTTAGGGTTTTGTAAGGGAGCTTAAGGAGGCAACCCAGAAGTGAGTCACACTACTGGGGATAGGTAGGTAGCTATTTGCATTTCTTGTAAGAGTAAGACATGGCAATGATGTGATTGCTGATCAGATTTTTCTTTTTAAGAGTCTGAAGTTTGTGTGTTGTATGCAGAATGGAGTCAAAGGATTGGGAGGCCATATTCAAGTTTGGGAATAAAACATTCTTAGGAATACCAGCTCTTGAGGAAGGAGTTACAAGGTATGAGATCCTGTAATAAACTTTGAGTTGAGTCAGCACTTTATTAATGAGTAAACCTGTGTATGTGTTAAAATTTATGGCTGAATGAAGGGTTAGGCCTATATATTTCTGTATGGTAACATTGGGGATGCAGTTATTGTTGTCTTTCATAGTGCTGCTGAATGCTTTACAAAACCCATGCTCTAATCACAGAACTATTACTGTTTTTAAGGAGTTTTCAAAGATTTTAGTAATGGGGCAGATATTTGAGATAGCAGGGATATGTTTAGGTATTGGAGCAGAGAATGCTGCTATATTTGCAATATAGAATTTCATAGTCTTGAATGTCAATATGCTAATCTCTGCTTTCATTTAGTGTTGTGAAATGTGTGAAAGCATCAATGTTGAACTTCTGAGGTGATACAGTACTACGTTGTGAAGTCCATTAGTGCCAACAGTATAATCCAACCTGTTGTAATAAGTGGAGTACCTGATGTTCATCGTGTTTCACTGTTGCAGTCATCACTGTTGGGTTCTCCTGCTGGCAGGCAGGCCTCAGTCAACCAGAATCCCAAAGTCTGGGTCCGGTGTCGGCTGAAGTCGCTTCTTCTCTGACGTCAGTGCGCCAAGGGTATAAAGGCTCCAGCTGATGCCATTTTCTTCAGTCTTTCTTGCCGCACGGTGCCAGAAGCAAAAACAGTTCACAAGTGCTGGTCGGCCGACTCCTGTGAATTTTTTGCAATTTCAAAACCGAAGACTTCTTCATAAAGCTAAGTACCCCGCTGGGGAAACTTTTTCTTGCTCCAGACCGATGTCAGAAAAAGTTAATAATTGTATTTCTTGTGAGAAGCAAATACCTCATAAGGATTTTCATTCTTACTGTATTCCTTGCCTAGGCCCTGACCACGATGTAGCTAGTTGTCGGTTTTGTGTTAGATTTAACCAACGCACTATAAAGCGCCGATGCGATTTTGCCTTTCATTATTTTGGGAGAAGATTTAACTATAAAATGTTGTCGGATTCAGATCCGACTACCGGAGTTTATAAAAAACGCAAGGATAAAGACAGGCCTCTGAGGTCCAAAACGGATGATGATACCCAGACAGAGCCAGTTGCTGGTTTGTCGGCAATCAGTGAGGTGCTTTCGCAGCCCCTGATGTTTGCCACTTCAGAACCGCTTGCCGATACCGACTCCCACGAGGAGCCGATGAGGCCTTCAGAATCTCAAGGGACTGGACCTTCGGATAATGCTCCCTGAGATGGGTCCGGAGCCGCTGTGCAAGTACCGGCTTCTGAGGGAGTTTTCAGGCCTACACAACTTCATGTAAAGATGGCTTCAGTTTTAAAAACAAAGACAAAGGCTATGACTCCTACAAAGACAAAGAAACAATCACAGGCCTCTTCTGATCCGGGGCCTAGACCACAGAAACAAATGCTCAAAATGGCTGAAGACCTGTTGATTATGATCAGGGGTTCCCATCCCCCTCCAGACAAAAGGCCTAGGCAAGAGCCAGATTATGAATCATCTGATCATGTTTCTATTTCCTCTGTCTCTTCCTCTGAACAGGATTATACTTTCCCTCCTTATGAGGATTCTGATGCTGAAGATTCCATTCATTCAGCTTCCCCTCCTGAAGATTATTCCTTTGGGGAAACCTTGCCTGACATGAGAGAGCATTTTCACTGGGAGGGTCAGGAATATTCTGGATCCAAGAGAAGGCTCAGGGATTTTCTTCTTCTGCCACAGTATAGGCCCCTGGCTATCCCCCCAGTATTAGAGATAGTGGATGATGTTTTTAAAGACTCTACCCTAACTCCTGATTCTTTCCCTCCTGCTCCTGTGAAACCAAACAGATATTACAGGGTCCCAGACTCTCACAAATTTATTTTTAAAAGTCCTTCAGCTGATCCAGAAAGTATTTCTCAGGGTCCTAAGGGTGTTAAGGCAGCCACTGCAAAGAACCCTATCCCCTCTGATAGGGAGTCCAGAGCATTGGAAAGATGGGGCAAAAAGGTTTATACTTCTGCACGCCTCCCTCTTTTTAAACTGATTCTGTAGCTTGGCTAGGACATCGGAAAGCAGTAACATAAAGTAGCTTTTTTTAAAAAAAAAAAAAAAAGTACGTACATATTTGGTGTTGGCTCCTTTAAGGAGGACACCAGACACGCGGAAGTGAGCTCATGGTATGTCCGGCTGGCTGCGAGCGGGAAATGTGCAGAGCGAGCGAGTGGAAGAAAATGACAGTCGCAAATCATATGGATTATCGCTGCGAGTGGGAATTCCGAAATGTAGTTGGACTTGAATCACTTGATCAGGTAAGAGAGTGTGTGGATTATGCTTTGTGACATGAAATCTCTAAATTCTGTAAGTCTATTTAATTGCTTGTAACAACTGAAGAAATTTTTCTGCAGCTCAATTCTGAGATTAAGGATTACTGTGTTTTAATGAGTGAAACAGTGAGGTGAAGAGAGACAGGACTCTGAAAATGTGACTGTTCAATGACTTAGCTTATACACGTTGAGTTGCTGTTTGACGAATGTCTGACGACCGTCTACAAGGTTTTTCCATTATTGCAAGTGAATAACAGTTATAATTTAAATATCTAAACTCAAATGATGATTATGTCTTGCACATATTGAATGGTGTTACAGATGATTGATGAAATAAACTCGCAGTGACTATCTTAACAGTTTCCTTGTGCTTTTAATTATCCACTTGAAGATTGTTAGATGTATGGGACATTTTGTTAAGAGATTTAGTGGAGAAAATCAATCCATTGTTATAATACAAAGTTTGGTAAAGTTGTCAGAAGCTTTTATGATTTAATTGCTTTATGGGAACTTTAGATTTAGCATGTGATGCACTTTTGCCGCATCTCTCCAGCACCTTGGCAATAATGTAAATGATCGCCTGACGTGCTTGCATGCCTCTCAGCTGTCCCTGATTATATTATGTCTCTCTTAACATTTTTGGTTTTCCGGCAAATCAGTGACGATTACAGTCAGTCAGTAATGCTAGACGTTTGAGTGTTTTATTTCTGTCAGTAAATGCACGTTAATGCAACGCCTGTTCTTTTTAAGTGAATTAAAATAATACAGTTTGTTGCTGATTTTTGAGCCTTTGTTCCCTCCCCCCCCCTAATTTTTGGGTTTGTCAAAGAATTTGAGAGATGTGCCCCCATGGTGCTGCGCACTAATGTGCGTCATCCCATAAGGGCTCATTTCTCGTTATTTTACATGGTATTATAACTATATCTGCAAGTTGTATGTTCCATTAATATGATTTGAGAATGGCACCTACATAACCCCTCTCCTCTTAGACTTGGAGTTAGGGGTTCCAACCCACTTACAAATGTTATTACTGGAAAGTACAATTATTGCTCCCTCCTCCACCTCAAAAAGAGCTTGTATAGTCGGTGTCTTTGAGCATAGATAAGTTGTCTAACTTTGGATTTGCTGCTGTTGTGCTTTGATAGCTTTCATGTCAACTAAACAGAAGTGGTATTTATTAATTTTTCTTCCTGTTTTGTTTGTCAGGAGCATTACACTGATGTCAATAAGTGCCCTACTTACTAAGCACTTGCATGTGCCAAAATTCCTGCCTTTTTTGAAGATCAGGTCAGATCAAATTGCCATCACTATACTCCATCCTTTTAAGGAATAATAGCTTCCTTCCGCTGTTTCTGGCTGGGCTATTTGTAGCATAACATTGTTCCAGAACCCTGATCTCTGATCTCCCAGATGGAAATCTAAACTCCCAGATGGAAATCTAAACTCCCAGATGGAAATCTAGCTTTTCTACTACTAGGCAAATAAATTCCTGTACATTTTATGACTTGTGTGTTAGTCAGTATAACAGACAGTTTGAGAGTCTGCAACTTTCCTTATAAGGATTTATAATGAACTTTGGGTTTTCTATGTATAGAGAATAAACTGTTCTGTAACTGGGTAGATGCTCTGTCTTCACCTTGGAGCCTCACAAATATAATGAAAAATCAAACAGACCACAGCTGAAGGGTATATAGTTGAAGCCAATGTTGTTTAATACACAAAGTAAGCGCTTTCACAACTGACTGCTAAGTCTTCTGAATAATCAGTCAGTTACAGATCGTGAAAGCGCTTACTTTGTGTATTAAACAACACTGGTTTCAACTGTATACTCTTCAGCTGTGGTCCATTAGATTTTTTATTATATTTGTGGGTTTTCTATGTAGACTGTAAAAGCTGCCAATTATACCCTACCACTTATAAACTCAGCTGTCACCAGTAACTATGCTTTTGTAATTGTTTCACACCTGCTTAATAGAGCTGAAATCTTTCAGCTTTGGTCATAAATTTTCAGATGCTTATTATCCCTTGGGCAAAAAAAAACAATTTGCCGTAATTTTGAATTTTAAACTGGTCATTTGTACCCTTAGTTTCTCTCAGGTTCTTTGCTTCTTTGTTAACTGAATTAAGTAGGTCAGGGATGCCTTTTTTTTTTTTTTTTTTTTTTTTTAGTCGCAGCTTTGGCAAGAGATGTCCCTGATGGTACTTCATCCAGAATTTAGTACAGAATGCACTTTAGATATTAAAGTCTGACTTGTTCATAACTGTAGAGTGATGAGGACATCAGGAGTAAGTAGTGGAGGTTTGTGATGATATTATATTAATCTAGTGTTAGTAGGTGTTTACCTGGTCTGAGATGGGAAACACACAAAAGGGCTAAGTGTAGTCCTTTTATTGGCCAGAGGGCTCAGTAGTCAGTTTTCTGTATATCCAGTATTAGTATAAATATGGCACATTTGCACAGAGCTGCTCACTGTGCCAGTGTCTTGTACTGACACAAACCTCTGGAAACATTGCTTAATTTCATTATGCTATGGAAGTTACTGTGTTATTTCCTTTATTATTGCACCCAGGACCATTGCTACTCTGACAGCATCTGGCTTGGCACTGGGCAGCATCGTTGGTTAGGTTAGCTGCAGATTACACCAAATAAGCGCCTTTCCCTCATCCTGTAACAAACCTCCTCCACTTATATCCTTTCAAGTACACATTATGACCTGCAACCATGGATGGGCACTTTCCTGCTATCTCTGCATCCAGTTTGGAGGACATGGACATCCTGAGGCAATGTAACAATTGCCTTATGTACCCTGACAACCACTTAATTCCTGAACAGACAAATATAGTAAGCAAGAGATGTAGTTATACATTGACATCAGAGGGTAGACTGTCACATAAAGACCTAAAAGGCAACAAACAAGTTGTCAATGACTCGCACACAACACTTGCATCACAAAAAAACACACACACAGACCCACACATGCAGAGGTACTTGCATGTAACTTACCCAAACTTCAAAGACCTCCTGGGCGCAATTCTCTGTTTTCTCATACTTATGCTATGAGCATCCTAGATGAGGCTGTTAGTAAATGTTTGCCTCTTGCTCCATATTGTCACATTATGTTCTATATTTTGGAGATGAGGGGTTGAGAGCTATGGGAGGCAGTCAGTGGAAGAAAGCAAATGGCAGACTTTAGTCTGTGTAGGACATATTGTTTAGCCCTAGTATCCTTTTAGTAAGGCTTCTTTGTGGGCATTCCAGTTGCATGTGTCTGGACAGATACAGGCCAAAGGGGGCATTATGCTCAATGACTGGCCTAAGGAGTGCTGAGTAAAGGAGGGCAATGACATCCTAGATCTAGACATAACCCATTTCTTTAAGCTGTTTAATATAGAAGCACTTTCTTACATAAGTAGACATACTGGTCAAAATTTAGGTCACTGTCCAGATAAGTTCAGAAAACCCAAACAAGTCTAGTATTAAGGTCTTATTGTCATCATAGTTGTTTTCCTGAGGTAGATGACTTACAAAGGATACAATAATGCATTTACTGGCATTTCATTTTGGTCCATGATTGTGGCACCAGTTGTTTGGGACAAACCGTCCAGTAGGATGGCTGTGTAATTTGGGGTTCAGTGACTGCTCCTAACTTGTAGTCATGTGCAAACTTAGTCATTCAGAGCCCTTTGGTATTGGCTTTTACGTCAGAAAAGTAGATGTTAAACAGGAGAGGCCCCAGCACAGGACCCTTGGGACTCCACCAGTAGCTCATCTCTTTCTGTCAATTTTGCTTTCTTGCATCTCATCTGTGAGCCATGTGGCAATCCAGTAGGTGACCATAGTTCATTCCTAGTTTATTTAGCTGTTCTACAATGCCTGAGTGGGGGATTGTGTCAAAAGCTTTAGCTAGGTCAAGGTATGCAATGTGTACCATTTTGCTTTCCTATATTGCATTGGTGACCTTTGCAAAAAAGTACATTACATTTGGTAAGCATGACCTGCCCTTGACAAATCCAAACTAAAATGGAAACAGTATTCGGAGGGTTGCTGTTTCCTAATAAGGCTTTCCATGGCTTTGCATATTAGGCTGGCTAGACAAAGTAGATTTGTGTTACTGTCCTTTGGGAAATGCTACAGTACTTAAATTTGGTTTTATACATTGCATATAATTTAACTGACTGTTTTAGGAATTTTTCATAAAATATGTATTTCCTTAACTTGCAATGTTCTTTAACTAACTGAACTTCACTTGAACACACAAAATTATTTACATAAATTAACTTTGCTGGTTTCACATAAATCATTGTTTACTTAAATTACTTACATTTGCTATGGGTCTTGGGGTGATATCACCTTCACTGGGATTCTTTGCTATGTTATCATAATGCTCATGTCAGGTATGCCATATAAAAGAACTACTTCATATGGGCAACCAAACATATATCCTCTAGGTATGTCTTGAAACAACTGGTAATGTTTGTTAATATGCTGTGTGCTGGATAGGAGTTATGTACCTCCACTAACACAACCACACCAGGTTCACTGGATCATACAAGAATATTAGGCTAACTGTCATGAATGGTAATTATAAGGCTAGCTAATAAGCTGAGATCAGAATCAAACCCAATACTTTGTGTCTGAGGTGAAAACCTTAACCGTTGTGCTCACTCGACCCACCACCCCCAATGTTTTGCAAATGACTGTATGTTGCTGTGTTTTCACACATGCTGATACAATATCTTAAGGTGATCCTTCCACATCCCCCTTCCCCAGTGTTTTGCTTTCCTGCCTCCCCACCTCACTTGCCGACTTTCTAGACTGCGCCCCCCCCTTTGTAAAACCCTGGATCCGCCACTGGCGGTGATCATTCAAACATCTACTGTTATGGTAAATTCAGCTTGCACAATTGCACTGTCTACAGTCACCTGACAGGCAGCACCAAGTAAATTAATTTGTTTAATTATCTCATGAAGGGCTCAGGTTTCTACTTGATATAGAACAGGAAGTTTGAAAATGTAAAGGCAATATATTGCTGTCTTTGTGGCATAGTACTACTGTATAGGATTTCCAGATTTATACTTTATGCTTTTAACAGTGAATCCAAATCATAACTAAATTACATGTGCATTCTGACTAGTTTTTAAATTGGGTCTATATTAGATGAATGAAAGTTCATCTTAGCGAACACTCACATGAGCGAAAATTGCAGAACTCAAAACCGCAATTGTGAGATCACGGTACAGTGAAGATGGGAATATTTGCCCTTTCCTCACTGTAGTGCGATCTCGGAGTTGCAATATATATTTAGCCGGAGGGGGGGCTCAGCCCTCCACAATTGCAGTTTCGAGTTCCTGGATTTTCTCTATGTGAACGTTCGCTAGGATGAACTTTCATTCATCTAATATAGACTCTTTAAATTTGCTGTTTAGCTTAAATGTTCCTTAGAGAGGTAAACAAGTCATTGCAAAATCCAGGATGGATTTGTCAAATGCATTTATACTTTTGGAAGCACAAAGAGTTCTTGTCAGCAGATTTGAACAGAAGACGGAAAGCAAAGTATCTGGCTCATAGAGCAAATATCACTTCCTGGATTCAGTCTATGTAAGAGAAGCACATTGCCAGTAAATGATACAGGGAAGTATCTTGTATTTAAAAAATCAATGTGTTATTACAGCATCTTAGTCCTCTTGGCAGCCAGCATGACCTTCCATTTCATAGAGCTAGTAGAATGCAAATGATTTGTGAACTATGAGCTTTATAGACAAATATATTAGTTACCTTTACAGGGAACATTTTCTCATTTTCGTCAGCTTTTGAGTGATGCATAATTCTAGGGACTGTAGAAAATTATTTTTTATGAAATTATTTATTTCTTGAGGTAAAGGCTACAGACTCAGGGTGCCTAAACAGTAAATAAGATAGATGAAGCCAATCCACTGCTGTGTCTCATGCCTCACACATTACTGAATTTCCATTCCTACAGACTACTGGAACTTTTTATATCTGTTTTACAAATTCTTGAATTTCCACATTGTTTTTGACTCCATGACTACATTCCTTGCATCTACAGCGCATCCATCAATCTACCTTTTTTAATACCTGCTTTACCTCATTCAGCATCATGGAGAGCTGAAACCTGATCCAGGCAAGCAATGGGCATATGCAAGAATGTAACACAACACAAAAAATATAAAACTTGCCAACACCTGGTACAGATCCAATGAATGTAGAAATCACAAACTGCAAAGATGTAAATCCACAAACACTTTATTTTCTCTGGCGCCTTGGCATAAGCACCTTCAAGGAGTATAAAAAATACATACTGACATCCCCACACTCAGCAATTAAGACTCTAATTTTATAATTACAACAGTTAAATCAGACATCTCCAGTTCACTCACTTTACCATTAAGCCCTGAAGGGACAAATGTATTATACTTAACATATATACAGATTCCTTGTACAAAAGCTTCACTTTCAATAAAATTTCATTTTCATTCAAAATTTTAATTTGTTCTAAAATATTAGCCTTTAACAATAAAAAATTGCTGTTAAGTTTAGCTTTAAAATGTGCTGCAATAGTTTTTTCCTCTCTCTGATTTTTGATGTCTCTGATGTGTTCCGTCACTCTAACCCTGAAAGTTCTTTTTGTTTCCCCGATGTAAAATAAACCACAGGGACATTTTAGAACATAGACTATCCCTTTACTGTTGCATGAAAATATACCTCTAGGTGTAAACTTGACACCATTAATATATTCAAAGGAGCCCAAAATGTGTTGACAAACTGAACGATTCTTACAACTTGTAGTACCCATATATTTAGGAGAAATGCTCATATTTACACTTGGAAGATTGGGAGAATGTAGTCTTAGATAAGATACCATTCCACAGCAGTACACACACACACACACACACACACACACACACACACACACACACACACACACACAGTCAGTCACTGTGCTAGGGATAATATTGAATATTGCTAATTCATCTCTTTACATGTACCTCTATCAAAAAAACACATGATGTGAGCACAGAGAAAACATGTAAACTCCATGCAGAAGGCACCCAGATGAGAATGAACAGGAGCACCAAATGCTGTGATGCAGAAATCCCAACCACTCTACCACTGTACCCTTCTACAACCCTCTCTCTGAAAAAAATAAAGCTTTCTGACATCGCCTCTGAGCAGTGCTCCCTCAGTCTCTTCAGATTGTTCACCATTAGCCTTATACATCTCCCACTAGAGTGCTCCCTTGGATTTTGTTAACTCCATTCAGGAACATGAATGCTTCTATTGTCTCTTTCCTGTTTTCAAAGATATTCATACCAAGTTCTTTTAGCGTCTCTACATACATCTTATCTTATATAAAATGTACAGTTTCATTATTTTTCATTGCATGTCCTCCTTTCTGTGAAGTGGGCCTGTGTATTTACACATATTACTCTAGGCAGGGTCTCACAGCTGTCTGTATAAAGGAAGATGACATTCGCATTTTCTGCTCTTAATGTCTTTGCTTTTGCAATCCTAAAATCCCCCGGTTTTCTTTGTTGACTACCACACCAGTTACCTTCAGAATATATTATATATATGTTTCAAATTCATTGCATTTTTGTTGCATTTGCTTTGCACCCCAAATCTTTTCTTGTGTGTTTATTACCCAGATGCATGATCATTCACTTTCTTCGACTATATCAAAATTACTATATCCGAGTTATTCCTCCACATTTGCAAAGTACTTTCTCATATTCTATTCTATTGTCACCAGTAAATGAATCTATAGTATAATAAACTAAAAATAAGCAGATTCAGAGAGAAAGGTTACTGCTGAAATTTGCTTGCTGATAAAATTTTACAGAAGGTACACTAGTTATTGACAACCACACAAATATGTCTGTGTGCTGTAACATCAAACATGCTGCACTTACTTTAATTATATAGCCTGGAATGCAAATTGTATAATACAGTAAAGTACCACTATGTTATTATAACAAAAATATATATTTTATGCAGTCACATATTAAGATAATAATGCTTTGGTGTAATTGTCCTTTCTAGCAATGCAGTAATACTATGATCTGAATATCAGATGATAACAGTAAAAGGTACTCTGATTGCAGAATCGCTGTTCAGTGACTTATTTATTTAACTCAGACATTGGGCTTAGTGACAGTATCAGTGATAATATCACCTTATATGCCAGTGAATATATTTCTTTAATTTCTCAGCAAAGTAAGCTTCACGTCTCAGAAAAAAAACACAGAATTACATTTACATTCAACTGCAGTTGACATAATAAATGTTCTTTTTGGTTTGTAACACCTTTTCTCATCCTTCACAAGTTTATTTTTTGTGGTGGTATCATCACCTGCTCAGGACAGCATCTTGAGGGATTTGTTTTATTTGGAACCATAGCTCATATCCACATATTACATTACTCTGTACCATAATGGTGTCTTACACTTTTGCTCTAGGACACCTTCACTGAAGTAATCTAAATTTTGAAAACAGAAGTAGTCAACCCATTCATGGGGTGTTACAAGAGAACACCATCTGTCTTGGGGTGCATACTGTGTTATCTATTATGGGGGGACTATGAATGCTGCAGTCAATCCTTCTAGAGACATGGCCTTGGTCATCCTTCATGCAGAGGGAACAGTCTTGATTATTAATTTCCATTGGGGTAGACGTTGGTCATCCACCAGTTTTGAGGAACAATGGTCATCCATCATAGTTAGTATGTAACATTTCCCATATATTCTTCTTAGTTACAACCTTCTTTGAGTAAAGCATTGGTCAGTGTATAATTGCCTTGTAGTAGGTGCTAGGCCTTTAGGTAGCTGGGCACTGTAAACTTGGTCTACATGCCTTCTCCACAGGTAAACTGCCAATTCAGCTGTGCAGATTATGGGCCTTGATCTCTATGAAATGTTTCCTGGCTATCTATCATTTATCATTTCTGAGGTCATGTGCTAACACATATAGTTTGTATATATTAATTTCAACTGTAAATAATGATGTTAAAATGCAGTAAGTTTCTCTTTAAAATATGGAAACCAGTGCAATAGAAGGATGCCAGCTCCATAATGTGGCACAGAAAAAACAAAACAGTTGAGCACTTTGCTCAATTTAATCATCTTTATGAACACTACAAAGGCTCAGTCACAGCTGTCTGTGAATTTGGGAGTACAGTCACTCAACAACAATGCTGTCAGTACATGTAGGGTTGTCAAGGTTTGGTAGAAATCTGTGGTAGTAGTTCACCAGTGCTAGATACAAATATGAAGCCTCTGTGACTTTACCACAACCTCCATCTAGTAAGATGACTGATGAATTGTGTACTTGTCATGTCACTTACTTGCACAAAGCAGAAAATGTATTACTTGAAAAACCCGCATTTATTTCCAAAATGGTGGTTGTCTAGTGTACAGCTTATGCACAGAGCTCCCTACCTCAACTACATTTTCTAGGATTCTACATACCTCGAAAAGAGCTATTTTACCTTCATCTCTTCGGAATTTTCATTACCTTTGCAGTCAGCAATCTCAAAACAGCTTTTCAACTTTTATAGCTCTTCCACGGTGCTATTTCCACAAGAGATCCAGGGGGCCTGCGTCTACTTGAAATACTCCTAACTCCACATGGCTAAACAGATAAAAATGACAAATGATCCTATTACAATGGATATACAAACAACAAAAGCCAAATCCTCAGCAATATTTTCACCTGAAAAAGAGGGACTTTCAAAGAGACAGAGAACAAATAAACAAAATGTGGAGCCTATTAAAAGTAATATTAATACCAAAGAAGATTCCAACTTTCACATGGATGAGCTGAAACAGGCCCTCCAACCCATTCATTCAGCCATACAAAGTTTTTCGGAACAACTTTCTACTTTAGGAAAATCCATCAATCAAATTGTTGACAGAGTAGACACACTTGAACAAAAAACACAATCTAATGAGTTTCAAATACAGTCCTTATCTGATGATTTACGTGCCAAAACAGCTTCTATTTCAGATCTACAGATAAAACTAACAGACCTCGAGGCTAGGAGCAGACGTAATAACATCTTAATCAGAGGTCTTCCAGAGATCTATGATAGTCAAGGCTTACTTATTGTCACAAAACAAATATTTGAATCACTACTCCACTCAGAAGGTGAAAATAATATAATAATTGAGAGAGCCCATCGTGCGCTATATAAACGCCAAGACGCCTCAGCACCTCGTCAAATCTACACAAAGTTACTTAACTTCCAGATTGCCCAAAAGATTCTGTACTCAGCGAAAAAACACAAAAACTTCATGTGGAACAATCACAAATTAACCTTCTCTCAAGATCTACCCATTTCTATCAAGGAGAACAGACAAAAACTAGCTCCGTTTTGTTCTGACCTTATCAGAAGGAATATCAGATTCCAAATGCGCTTCCCAAACACACTGATCTTCTTCCAAAATGACATTAAATATACAGCAACCTCCCAAAGCGAAGCAAGAGAAGCCTTCCTTAAAGTATTCAACAAGGTTCCTGAACCTTTATAAAATACTAATACAAGCGTTTTAGTAGATAAACTTCCTATAAACTCTGTTTACTCACCGGATGCTTCATTTACAACTCCGCTCACAGCTCCAATACAGTTCGTTTACCTTGGTTAAAGATGTTTAAAATGTTTTTTTCTTTCCTAGAGAAGATCCACGTGTTAAGCAAGGAACTTATGTACAGCGCAAGGTTCCCAGTAGGATATCTTTAGCTGGGGACTCTCAGGAGTGTACGCTCATTAGGTTCGACCTCTACCAATCGCGCTTACAGCGCTTTATGTAGTATACTGTTCCTGCATACAAATTATGGTCCTGCTTAATCATTTTAGTGCAAAAAGCATTTTCTGCAATAAGGGCACTCTAGGTACGCTGAGCGGGGACTGTTTTAGTATGATAAACCTCCCTCTGTTCATGATGTATAATGTTACGTTCAGCATGCTTAAACAAACAAACAAACACACGCTAAGCTAATATAATGCAGTTAGCAGCCCAACATATATCATGAGGAGCTGTTTAATATAACTGCAGTAGGATGCTGTAGCAAGATTGTTTAGATAAAAGCATAATTATTATATAATAAAATCCAATCACTAAATGGTCACAAACATCTAAAGTAGCCAGTGTGAAACCACTTACACATATTGCAACACTGACATCCTGTTTTATTGTAATGGCTGAAGATTACAGACATGTAATTATGTATTCTGTGATGGGAATTAAAGGTAATATTCATGTGTAAGATGCCAACAGGGGTAAGGTGGCCACAGAATCAGACATAAGGCTGCAAAGTAATTTAATGATATAATTAAACATGCAGAAAACAGGTGAGAAGGGGGTACAAAGACTACTCAAATTTCAATCAGAAGTCTTTATACCTAGTAAATGTTTAACACAGATGGGAGGGAGGGGTACAGAAATGTAACAAGATTCATATATTTAAATCAGTTCTGTTATTATTAGAGCCTGATCAGTGTAAATACTTTTTTGTTCAACTACATCACAAATATCTATATTGTTCAGCTCATTAACTTTTACAACTTCTGCTATAATGTTATATACACCAGTAACATGTTTTTGTATATGATAAGCTCCATGAGGTTCTATTTGTGTACCAGTCCTACATAGTACCTGTTTTGTTTTGTGATTCCATAAGAGTTATTCCTAATTGTATAAAGTTTGTTTTCCATGGATTTCATAGATCCTCATCTATCATACGCATTAAGATTAAGCGAACAGGCTTGTAACTATATGTTAATATACATTGTGTCATAGCAATTTGATATACCAGTAGGATTACCTTTCATTTATGGATGCTTTCTGTGCACTGTAGTAGGGATCTAGTCTGATGATCTTTTGGATGAGATTTTCTTTGTACATATGTATAGAAATGTTATGTTTATTTTTTGTTTGGTTTTGTACTTCTTCACCTAAGGGGTTTGGGTGGGTAGGCACCGGGGTGAATCGGAAGGAGTACTTTGCTACCTTTTCCTTTACATTTAAACTTTTTACAAACCCAGGTTTGATGTGGTTCTCCAATTCTCCTTTCTACTGCAATTATAGTGCAGATTCTTTTCGACACTCATTAACCTTTCCATATCTAATAATAAGGTTCCAAATATATAACGTTTCCTTATACCCTGCTTAATGTTAACCTGCATGAGTTGGTCTGTTGACTCTTGGAATATTAAAGGCTTACAAAATACTGCTAAAAAAAATTGTTACTCCACCTTGTTTTTAAATCCCAGGCTAGTATCTGTTTTCTTCAGGAAACACACCTGTCTAAAGAAGATTGGGAGAAAGAAAACAACAGAAAATGGATTAAGTCTATAAGTGCCGGTGATAGCTCAAATTCGAAGGGTGTGGCCATTATAATTAAGAAACAATTCCAGGAAGCCATTAACGAGTTTAAATCTGATATAAACGGTAGATGGTGTTACTTCACTTCTATGCTCCCAGACTCCTCCAAACCAGTTCTTTTTTTGAATCTATATGGACCATGCTCTCAACAACAAACCTTTATATTAGAAATTTATAATATACTAAATTCATTTCCAAACTACTTGTTCATAATAGGTGGGGACTGGAATGCTGTAATAGATCCTAGCTTAGACCGCACCAGCAACTCTTCCTCTTATAACTTCCAAGCTTCTATAGCCCTAGAGGAACTTATCTCAGATTTTAATCTTATTGACACTATTGCTTTTAGTAATATCTTAACCAAAGAGAATTTATATACTTTCTACTCTAATTGCCATAAATCCTGGTCACGTCTAGACTTCTTTCTAATTTCAGACCCTCTATCTAAATTTAAAAATGCTTTCAATATTGAACCCCGATTTCTTTCAGATCATGCAAAAATCTTCCTCAAAATTAGATTTACTACCCCTACATTTACCTTTGCTAACTGGACCCTTAACAATAATTTAATAAATAACAAGGATATACTAAATAAAATTAATAACATGCTATCTGATCTAGACATTAATCTTAAAAAGTCCCAAATTTCACCAGACATCCAATGGGCGGCTTGCAAAGCTGAATTGAGAGGTTTTTTGATTAATAAAGCTTCCTTTCTTAAAAAACTCAACAAAAATAAAGAAACTAATTTGTCCTTAAAACTTTCTTCTTTAGAAAAAAAACAGAGACTATCCCCTGACCCAAAATTAGACGAACTGATCAATACAACACGTAAAGATTTATTTGAACTCTATTCACATAACTACTCCCTGAAGGAACAAAAATTTATAGGAACATACTCTGAATGGGCACAAATTCCCTCAAGAACACTGGCAAGAATACTAAAAAAAATAATGGTGCTCCTAGAATCTCCACTCTCCATTACCAGCGTAAAATCTACAAATCAGATTCTGAAATAATCCAATTATTTTATCAACTATATTCAGATATTTATAGTAGAAATGAACACAACACTCTTAAACCACAGATGGAGACCTTTCTCAACTCCATCAATTTTCCCTCTCTTAAAGCAAACCAAATCTCCCTTTTATCTGCCCCGCTCGACATTCAAAAAATTCAAAACACCATAAATAATCTTAAAGTAGGCAAATCCCTGGGCCCAGATGGCTTTACTACTAACTTCTTCAAAGTTTTTAGCTCTAAAATCTCCTCTATTCTATTGAAAGTCTTCAACTTTATTATAAAGAAGGCTATTACTGACCTTCATTGGAACAACTCAAAAACTATCTTGTTATTAAAAAACAAACAAGATAAAGCAGATCCCCACAATTATAGACCAATCTCGTTAATAAACGTTGACATAAAATTTTTTGCTGCTATTCTAGCTAATAAACTCCAAAAGATACTCCCATCCTTAATATCCCCTGACCAAGCTGGTTTTATGAGCAATAG
This sequence comes from Protopterus annectens, assembly GCF_019279795.1. Classification (NCBI taxonomy): domain Eukaryota; kingdom Metazoa; phylum Chordata; order Ceratodontiformes; family Protopteridae; genus Protopterus; species Protopterus annectens. Next base: position 400,642,541 of record NC_056730.1, on the reverse strand, counting down.
ACACACATGGGACAACACCTTAACATTGGATTCCCTAATTCAATTTACAAAAAAAAAAGATAAAAACCCGATATACGCCTTAACACTGGATGCATCAAAAGCTTTTGACAGAGTTAATTGGGACTTTTTGTTTGCTACCCTGTCTCATTTTAATATACCTAAAACCTTTTCTGATATGATCAGAATACTCTATACAAACTCACACACATACCTCTACATAAACAAACAGAGATCTAGTCCAATACTGATCACTAATGGAACAAGGCAGGGGTGCCCACTTTCCCCCTTTCTTTTTGACATTTTTATTGAGCCCTTTTTTTTATATATCACCCAAAACTCACACCACTCTATTCCTAAAATCCTAAATACTCAAGTTGCATTATCGGCTTTCGCTGATGACCTAAATCTATACTTTCAATTTCCCAATTCAGATCTACCTAAAATCTTAAACGCTGTCAGAAACTTCTCTATTGCCTCAGAATACCAAATTAATAATAAAAAATCACATATTTTCCCAATCAACCCTAATGCCCATAAATCTTTCTATTTTCCTGAGTCTTCCTTCCAAATAACATATAACCTTAAATATCTAGGTATTCACTTTTAACATAACCAAGCTTCCATGATTCAAAATAACCTACTTAAAACATGGTCAAGTATACATCAAGATCTTCAAAGATGGAAACTCCTGAACCTAGCATTCTTATCCAAAGTAGCAATAGTGAAAATGAATGTTCTACCCAGACTCCTATACCAATTCAATGCTTCGGATATGTTAGTCCCTAATAATTTTTTCTCCAAAATTAACAAAGATCTAGCCAAGTTCATCTGGTTTCCTAAGTCAGTCAGGATCTCTTACTCCAAGTTAATATACCCTAAGGAGAAAGGAGGGCTAGGCCTTCCAAATTTTCAACTCTAATACAAGATCATATGCTCTAATAGGGTCTGATCTATCTCAAATATTAACAATAAAGCTCATACTCACTATCCATCCTGGATGAAAAATTGGCATCACCTTATTATCTCTAATAAAATTAACCCACAGGCTATCCCCTTTCTATCCACTACTTCCATGACCAACTGTAAACTAGCTCAATCCCTGAAACACAAAATCAGGCTTTTCCAAAAACTGATTAAAGACATCAACCTTGAAAATATCTTACCCCTTCTCCAACCATTACACCATAATCCAAATCTCAAGATCAATAATAAAATGTTTGACCTCACTGAATTTCCTCTCATCAAGAATCTTAATATATGGGATATCCTCAAATTTAGAACTAAAACCCTTGCCGAGCTACGGTTAATTCTTGGGACCAATAACAAATACACAGTTATTCTCCGGCAACTAAGAGAGTTTATACTTGCACAACCTTTCAATCTCTCTCCCAATCTTCAGGAAATCAACAAACTAGGTGAAATCATTTCTGCAATCTCGAGCCCTAAAAAAACAATTTCATCATCTTACAAACTATTGAATGACATGCTACACAATTTGAATTGTCTTTTCTCCAACTATTGGAATAACCTTGGCTCCCCTATTACAGAGGATCAAAAACTCTCAGCCATAAAATCTACTTTAGAACTCTCCCTCTTCAAAAAACTCTTATATACCCAACTGATGCTGAACAATAACTCTTACTACACTCCTGCAACACTTAATAAATTTAACCCCAATCTATCCCCCTCATGCACTTGCTGTCCCTATCCGAGAGCTGATCTACTACACATTATGTGGTACTGCAACCACTCTCACAAACTCTGGTGCTCTCTAAAAGTCCGTCTGCAAAAAATGGGTTACTATAACTCCACACTTTCATGGGAAACAGCCATTCTACATATCCCCACCTCTAAGTTGTCTAAACTACAACTTCACATTTTAATTATTCTTTGTTCCCTTATTAAATTATACATCACAAACAACTGGATGGATCGCACCAGACTTTGTTGGAGGGGTTTCAAAGAGATGGCTTACAAACACATTTCAGCTCATAAGTTCATTATAAAGGGTCCCAAGAAGAAAGCCTATTTTAGCAATTTATGGAAACATCTTATTGATTTAATCCTGAGCGAATAACTCCCTATTCCTGCATTTAGAGCAATACATATCTTTATCCCTGTGATTAATTGGAGATCCACTGCCAACTCAAATTAATTTTATCTTTCCTCCTCTCCCTATTGTCTCTGTAGAGGATTGGTAGCATATTATTTTGTAAATACTGTATATAAGTGTTTTTGGTTAGATTGATTACAATGCCTTCTTTTCATTTTTTCCTTTCCTCTATGTACCATTGCTAAATTGTCTTCATATCCACAACAACCTGTGATAATTCAACATTTTATTTTAATGTTCATAATTGCAGTGTTCTCTGTTTTTCTGTATGCATTGTTTTCTATTATGAAAATAAAAGAAACATTTGAAAAAAAAAGAAAAACCCGCATTTGTCTTTACTAGCTCAAAACCAATAATTCTTTAGCTAGTTTAGAAACTTCCTTAAATTATTTTACTGGTTTTCATTACCTTTGCTTGTTAAAGACTATTGTCAAGGTAACATTGTTTATTAGGTACACAAAATCAAGAAATTAGCATAAACACCACTTTAATCAACGCTTTCGTCCAAATAAATATTTGTTAGAGTTAGGGAATATTATTACAGTATCAAAAAGAAGGACCCAAAGAATGCCTTTTTTAAACATACACTAAAGTGTCCGAACTATAATAAGTTTTTATTTTCCATTTTAGAACAAGGGTTTCCTGATTTAAAGGGTGGAGACTTTAAAACTGATTTAAAACAGAAGATTATGTTCCGATAAAGAACCTGGACTCAATGATGTTGTTAATATCAAGTGTTTTTTTAAGAAATCGTAGAGTATGTCTACGTAGATAAACTGTGTTTTTGCATTTTGTATCTCATACATTTTTATATTTTAAGTGTACATTGGTCTTTAAATGTTATAATTGATTAAGGTTTTCTATTGGTTGGGGTTTATATTTAAATTCAGTTGTTGAATTGAATTGTATTCTGATGAAGTCTTGGACGAAAGCGCTGATTAAACTGATGTTTACGCTAATTTCTTGATTTTGTGTGCCTTTGTTTCCAGCCTAGTTCCAGTTTCCTTTTCTTTTGCTGTGTTTTCATTGGATTTAAGGGCTTGGATTTTTATTGTTTATTAGGTATCACTAGAAGTAGGTCTTCCATTGTCATTTGCTAGATGCGTGGCATGGACACCACTTGAGAGAAGATAATAGTTCTGGATCATCCCTTTATTTATTTATTTATTTGCATTTGTTTACCAAGAAATTCCGACTGGACACAAGTCCTTTTTCAGTGGATGCCCGGGGAGAAAAGCTCCACATCATGTACATGATAAATAGAGATACAAAGTTGCAGCAATAGTAAACAACATTACAGGTTGTTGGCTTTAATGCAATAACAAGATATTGATTATCAACAGTATATACAGTAAATGTTGCAAGTTAAGATAGTTTCTTGTTGTTTATAATATTAGTAACAAAGTTGTCAGACAAGATTTTAAAGTATGTAAAGACAACTAGCTAATTCTGACTGTGGTTAGTAGTGGCGGTAGTATAGTTGGGTTAAGAGTCTAGGTGGGGGGGAGTAAGGGTGGGGGTGTTAGTCTGGATTAGAACAAGGACAAAGCAAGTGTAAATTTAAGTGGAATTTGAGCACAGTCTTGAAAAGGTTGCTGGAAGGTAGAGTAGTTATAGTGGGTGGAAGATTGTTCTAAAGTTTAAATATGGTACATGAAAATATGGCTTCTCCAACTGAGTTTTTGGGTTTGATAATAGTGAGTTGATTTTTGTTGCTTGATCTTAGGGGCCTAGTGGAGTGATAGGGTTTGAGAAGGGTTTGAAGGGAAAGGATGTTATGGGGGTGATTAATAAGTTTATGAGTGAGGGTGAGTTGATTAAAGTGAAGGAGTTGTGGGAGTTCTAGCCAGTTTAGTTCTTTAAGGGAGATACAATGATGGCAGTGGTAGGAGGTTCCAGTGGCAAATTTAGCAATTTTGTTGTAACAAGCATCCAGCTTGTGTACGTCTGTCTGTCTGAGGTTGGTAAGTATGGGAGATGCATAGAGTAGGGTGGAGATTAGCTGGGAATTGGCTATGGAGATTCTAGCCACCTTGTTTAGGAATTGGCGCCTTCAATATAATGCACCAAGTTTCTTGTGAACTTTTTTTATTGTGAGAGATATGTGGGTGTCAAATCTAAGTTTGTTGTCTATTTCCACATGTGCAAAAACACAAGGAAATCAGGCAGGTTTCTGTTTCTTTCGTTTTGCAGAACATCTGATTTTTCTTATATTTTGCTTTGTCCCTCAACATATGTCAATAGAAAGTCTGGCTGGACAATGGTACTTAAGCGGCCAGACTTTTTTCTATTGCTATATACTTGATTTACAACAGGCATACTGGTTGGGCCATCCAATCAGCAGGCTCATTTTTGAATAGTAATGAGCCTTTATATCAGTAATACTCCTTCTTTTTCAGTCATTGTAAATTTAGCTCTGTCTTGGACGTAAGGACACATAGCACTGAACAAGGTATATGAAACTTTGATATGGAATTTAATTTTTTGTAGCTCAGTTTTTTGTTTTTATGACATTTAAGTTTCCAACTAATTTTGTAAAAAATCTATATTGCATTTGCTAGCAACTTTGACAGCATTCACCTCTGGCTTTGTTACTGCAATTTTCTGATGAAAAAAAATTAACATATTGGTAGAATGCAAGTCTACATAAATTTTCCATTTGTTTTCTCTGCCATATAGCACTGATCCTGAACTGTTCAACAGATACAAGTATAACATCTGTGGTTACTATCATAAGTTAGTGGCATATGGGGTTTACCTTCAGGGTCCATATTCTTACACGTATGCATATTGCACCTTGTTTCCAGCATCTTAAGATGGAAGCATTGTTTTTTTATAATCAGTAAAATAAACTACTGTTTCTATACCCATAATCATTCCAAAACGTACTCCTGCTTCCTCTGGTGCAGCCCTGATATCTCATGCACAAACCTTGAGATTGCATGATCATCTTCACTTGTAGATTTATCAATAAGTACTACACTAGCTGCCCTTGCAATTAATTAACTTATCCCATTATTCTACAGATTGGCCTTACCCATATCATGGTTGATAATTATATGTTATCCATAATGAGAATAACTGGACTCATACCATAGATATTTTTATTGCTGGCCCATGCATGGGATAAAGCATTGAGGAGCTGCCTCTGTCAATTAGTAGTACAGGGGGCAGTCCTGGGGTAAAGTTTCTGTTTCCCAGCCATAGATCGAAGTTGAGCTTGAATATGGATAGGGATGAACTTTGTTTTATGTGTATGAGGAATCTGTTCCATAGAAGCAGTATCCTCTGCAAGATACACAACTCCTTCCAAACCATTCTGTTCATGTTGCAGAGGAGGTTTAGATCTCTTGCCTGACTATTTCTGAAACCATTTAAGTTCCTAATGTGCACTAAATCCATAAATAATGGGTTGGAAGAAGCCATGTATGGCAGACACAGGTCATCTCTTAGCAGCCTGTAGGATACCGAGTATAATGGCAGGGCTTTGAGTCGGTCCATATAGGACATATTGTTTAGGCCTTGTATACTTTTAGTAAGGCATCTCTGTGGGTATAACACTGAAGACAGGAATACAAACAATGCCAAAGAAACTCAGAAGGCTGCAAGAACATACAAAAAAAACTGCCATTTATTTTAGTATAATTTGTTAAAATCCACTTTAAAAGTAGTTGTTGTGTCTTTTGGCTTTTCCCGGTTAGGGGTCGCCACAGCGGAACTCCGGTCCGCTAATGATTGGCAGTAGATTTTTACGTGCTGAGTTGTCAGCCCTGACGCACAACCTTCAACGAAGGTACTCCCATTCACGCATGTCTCCAGACAGAAGACGCTCTAGCTGAGAATCGAACGGGACAACGTCTTACTGTGAGGCGACAGCGCTACCACAGCACCACCACCGCAGTCCACTTTAAAAGTAGTACAAAATTCAATTAAAAGTTGCACAAGTGCTTTCGTCCTCTACAAAATGCAAAGAATTTATCAAATGCAACATTGTAACTGATGAGCCAGTTTAAAAAGTGAATGAGCAAGTCTCATTTACCTTTGCCTCTACTTCTTAAAGGAGAAGTAATCTTTAACTCCATCATAAATCAAAATACTTAAAAAATATAAACTGTTCATTAAATAAAACTAATATATTACTTAAAAAATGAAACACCACCAACTCATGAACAATGAAAACTTAAAAAACAAAAACGTGAAACTGGACCCAGAAATGACTGTCCACACTGGTTGTTTAGTTAAGCGCTTTCTTTCGTTTAATGTTATATTACTTACTTTTATATTAATTTTTAAATTTCTCATTGATTAATAATGTACTTGTTTTATTATGATTAAATTTAAAATTCTAAATAGTTTCAAATTGCCTCATAGAACTAATTATATGTTCTAGTATTTTCTATATTTCCTATTGTAAGCAGAATGTCATCTGCAAAGAGATGAATCTTTAGTTACAAATCATCTTCTGTTTTTATACTATAAATATTTTTGCTTGACCTAATAAAGTTAGGAAAATGTTCTATTACTAGTGCAAAAAGTAATGGAGACAGTGGGCAACCTTGTTTAGTTTAAAAAAATTAGAAACAAAGGAACCTATTTTGACATAAGCATAAGAATTAATGAAAAACTTTGAAATTAGTGCTATTAACACGGCCAAGAAGTTATATTCTTTAAGCGCTTTAAATAAGGCCAATTGACCGAATCAAAAGCTTTGTCTAAATAAAGATTAATGATAGAAAGTTATTTTTTTATTTTTATCTGCATAGTCTGTTCGTATGTGTATACTTATTATATTATCTTATACCTGTCTATTCAAAATAAAACCTGTTTGATTGCTGTTAATTAACTTTGGTATTATTAGATTAATTCTACTTGCTAAAACAGACATGAACATCTTATAGTCAACATTTAGGAGTGAAATGGATCTATAAAATTAACATTTTGTAGGATCTTTGTCTTGCTTTACAATAGGTGAAATTAGGGAATATTTCCATAATGGGGAACCTCTGGAGTAGTTTTTATTTCCCTGAAAGCTTTTTCTAGTAGAAGGACTGCATTACCTAGCAATAGTTTATACACTTCAGGTATAAGACTATCAAAACCAGGAGTCTTATTATTTTTTTTTACTTTTTAATTAGATATTTTATTTATTTTAAAGTAAAAGGTCTATCAATTGTATTTAATTGTTCATTTGCTAATTTATTCTTTATATTTTCCTTTAGGAAAGTATCTACTATCTCATCATTTATTAAACTATTTGAAGTTTTATTTATATTTTCATAGAATACTCTAAAGCACTCAATAATACCCTTAATATTTGTTTTCCATTAATTTTTTATTTATTTGTAACATAGTTTCTTTAACGTTAATTAGTCTATTCATTTTCTTAGATCTAATAGCAAGTTTATGTAAGTTTGATGGGTTCACTGAATATGTTTGATGTTTTAGTTTTTCCAAGATTATTGACACCTTATGATTTAGAATTTCAATGTATTTTGTATTCAGTTTTAGTTCAGACTGACTAATAGTGTAATTTGGTTTTAAGTCTAACTTTATTTTATCTACTTTGGTTTATAATGTATTTAATTCTTTATCACATTCTTTTGTTTTAGTGAGTCCCAAAGGAAGATATAATTTACTTCACCATTTGTATTTCTATAAAGTTCTTGATCTCATTTACATACCACTCTTTAAAAATCTTTTTATTTTAACAATGTATGCTGGTAGTCTTTTATGATAGATTAAGACATTATTTTTTAAAATAATGTTGAATGCAATAGCATTGTGAACTGATAATGGACATGACACGATGGAAACTTCTTATATTTGAAACTGAATTGCCTGTAACAAAAACCTTGTCAATATTGTCTGAGTTTGATATCTATAAGAATAATGGGTGTATTGAAGCAGATTTACTTTTCTTAGTTTATGTATATCATTTAAGTTCATAAGGTTTACAAAAATTTGATAAGCGTTTAGCTGAAGACATGATTCTAGGTTTCTTATTAACAGTGGTGTCCTTATCTGATAAGATACAGTTAAAATCCCCAGCCATTATGGCTTCACCTTTCATATAATAGGCTATGGTATCTAGAACATTTTTTTTGCATCTTTAGTTCCTAGCCTGAAATCCAATAGGAGTTTTCCCAAGTATATATTTTTTTCTATTCCATTCAATTACAACAATGCTTAACACACCATGTTTATCAACATAAGCATCCATTACATTAGACATAACTTGGGAATTCTTCCACATAATGAGAGTGCCTCTTCTTTTAGATCTAAAACCAGAACCTGCCAGAATTAAATAATTCTTTAATGCTAATTTATTAACATCCTTATTGAGTAATTGTGTTTCTTGTAAAAATACTATTTGAGTTAAGCAGGCATCCCCTCTTTACTGGATTATTTAATCCATTAATATTAATAGATAAACATTTAAAATCAGACATTTGTAAGAAAACATATTACTAAAAATAGTTTTATGTAAAGAACTATTATATACTTCAGACATAATGATAAAGAACAATCAGCTATAAACAAAACAATTAAACAATTAGAATATTATATAACAATATAACCTTAAAACATTCTACTATGGAATAATATATTCCTAGTTTGTTGATAAAATCAAACAAACTACATCTCAACCTCCCCATTCGATTAACTATACTTAGTTCATGCTACTGCTTCATGGATGTATGTTCACTATCTTTATCTGAATCATTTTAAGAAAGCCCTTCTATATATTATTAAGAAAAAGAGGAAAAGGCTACGTAGGTCCCATTTCACTTTAAATAAGCCATATTAATTATCACTGTTCCCTTCTTCTCTTATAATTTCTTCTTGGTACTCAGACTTAAATAAGAAGGTTATCAGATATTAATTTCACATTTGTTATTAAAATTTCAAGAAGTTGCATATTATTATTGATTTTATTTACTGTGTATAACATTATTTATGCATTTTACTAGCTATGTACATATCTGTTTGTCCCTATCTCCTTCTGTTCCAGCTTATACTATCTTATACCATTTATTATTTACAAGAACTCCATACTTCAGTTATAATCCATACATACATACTATGCTGTTTGAAAGAACAGATATACCATCTCTTATATATCAGGATATTATTATTCTAGTTCCTTCTTTTTTTATATACTTTCTCTTCTTGCAAACAATCCATTATCTTGTTTATGCATTATATCAGAGGGAAGTGAACTAACTTCAAACATTTTTAAATAAGATCTATTAAATATAATCTATCTGTGATTTTTAAATCAAGTACCACAAAATATAATTGTTTGTGTCTTACTAGAAGTTTCTTATTATAAACTGTATTGTGGTCAATCTGTTATTATATAACAAGCAATCAATTTTGTTAATATATAGCAAGCAATCAAAACCACAAACCAATTATTATTAGTTTTAAAGCTCATTTTTACTTTTAATTTATATTATATGAATTATGTATATTCCTTACGTATGATTTAATACGTGTTTTAATTCCTAGATATGAATGCTCCTAAGTTAATTTATCAGTGCTAATACTTAAAGCACACCACATTTCCCATTTTAACATTCTAATACATCATGTCCTGTTCAAAGGGTGAGTCAAAAGGTCAGCTTTCACTTTAAGATAGGGTTGCCACCTTTTGTTGTGGCTAAAACTGGAGTAAAGCCACACCCCTCACATCACCAGTAACACCACCCACCCACACCCTCTCCTGCCCATATTCCGATCATTTGTGATGTCATGATTACATCACCTGATGGGGAACGCCCTCTTTTTCCATTTCCTGTTTTTGGCTGATTTACTATGCTTTTCTTTAAAAAAGCATAGTAAATCAGCCGATTTATAAATTCCGATAGTCTGTTTCCTTTTTTGAAACAGAATACCAGAGTTTGTACAGTGTTTTCTGGACTTCCAGAGAATCAGTTTGATTTTCAGATAGTCCAGAAAAAAAATGGAGGGGTGGCAACCCTACTTTAAGGAAGAAGAAAAAGCTAAGAATAACAACTTATAGAACCTTTTAAAGTTTATAAAGCTTCACAAAAGTGCTCGCACCACTAAATAGCTTCTTTTAATGCTAAATTATTTTAAAGGTACAAAAATAGTTTGTTCAGCTTTATTTACATGCACAGATTTGCTTGCGGCTAATACTTAAAGCAGGTACCAACTCAGCACAGATCCTCGTGGTGGCCTGCAGAGTGATCCAAGCAGCAGAGAGCTAAAAGAGTGACTTTCTACCAGATATAAGTATTTTTTGTGGCTTTCCCACTGTTATTAAGCTAGCGACTGCATTTCGCCTGTTTTACTGCTACTTAAAGTGATTTCTGCATTTTACACTGTTTATTGCACTTTAAGTTACTAATTGTTGCAAATTGTTTCTGTAGGCTACACACTAAAGTGCGCTAGCCGATTTACAGCATTTATAGCATTTACTGTCTGTTTTTTTTCCTTGTCTCTGTAAAAAAACAAAACCAAAAAAAAAATCTCTTGTTTTCCCGCCTTACTGAACTAGAGTAGTCCAGTTTCAGAGTTGCTGATCCCTGGGCTTTGTTTTTAGTTCCTGTTACTGATCCAGTGCCTTATTAGGAAGGAGGGAAGTTTCTTTGCTTACCAGTGGGAGTGGGAAGCACTGAGCGGCCTTTTTGTCCGATTTGGTGAAGTTTCAGCCAGAAACTAGTAGTCCATTGGTCGTTTTGGGCCAATTCCTAGCTCCTTTCAGCCCCCTGCTATAAAACACGCTAAACGCGTGTTTTCCAGCTTGTACCAACTCAGCACAGATCCTCGTGGTGGCCTGCAGAGTGATCCAAGCAGCAGAGAGCTAAAAGAGTGACTTTCTACCAGATATAAGTACTTTTGTGGCTTTCCCACTGTTATTAAGCTAGCGACTGCATTTTGCCTGTTTTACTGCTACTTTAAGTGATTTCTGCATTTTACACTGTTTATTGCACTTTAAGTTACTAATTGTTGCAAATTGTTTCTGTAGGCTACACACTAAAGTGCGCTAGCCGATTTACAGCATTTATAGCATTTACTGTCTGTTTTTCCTTGTCTCTGTAAAAAAAAAAAAAAAAAAAAAAAATCTCTTGTTTTCCCGCCTTACTGAACTAGAGTAGTCCAGTTTCAGAGTTGCTGATCCCTGGGCTTTGTTTTTAGTTCCTGTTACTGATCCATTGCCTTATTAGGAAGGAGGGAAGTTTCTTTGCTTACCAGTGGGAGTGGGAAGCACTGAGCAGCCTTTTTGTCCGATTTGGTGAAGTTTCAGCCAGAAACTAGTAGTCCATTGGTCGTTTTGGGCCAGTTCCTAGCTCCTTTCATCCCCCTGCTATAAAACATGCTAAACGTGCGTTTTCCAGCTTGTACCAACTCAGCACAGATCCTCTTGGTGGCCTGCAGAGTGATCCAAGCAGCAGAGAGCTAAAAGAGCGACTTTCTACCAGATATAAGTATTTTTTGTGGCTTTCCCACTGTTATTAAGCTAGCGACTGCATTTCGCCTGTTTTACTGCTACTTTAAGTGATTTCTGCATTTTACACTGTTTATTGCACTTTAAGTTACTAATTGTTGCAAATTGTTTCTGTAGGCTACACACTAAAGTGCGCTAGCCGATTTACAGCATTTATAGCATTTACTGTCTGTTTTTTTCCTTGTCTCTGTAAAAAACTAAAAATCTCTTGTTTTCCGCCTTACTGAACTAGAGTAGTCCAGTTTCAGAGTTGCTGATCCCTGGGCTTTGTTTTAGTTCCTGTTACTGATCCACTGCCTTATTAGGAAGGAGGGAAGTTTTTGCTTACCAGTGGGAGTGGGAAGCACTGAGCGCCTTTTGTCCGATTTGGTGAAGTTTCAGCCAGAAACTAGTAGTCCATTGGTCGTTTTGGGCCAATTCCTAGCTCCCTTCAGCCCCTGCTATAAAACACGCTAAGCGTTAGCTGAGTTGCCACTGTTGCACACAAGAGCAGCGGCGGTTAAACAAGGTTAAACTATTCGGGCCATCTAAATTCCACTCTTCAAATTTTCCCTTAGAACTACCTTCCTCGAGCTGTACTGCTGATCTAACCAGCATATCCTATAACTGAAAAGTTCATCTCTACTTGATTCCCAAGTAGACTATTCTCTATCTGTAAAGCCTAGCACTTACTCCTACAGTACTTGCACCTTGATAAAGCACTCTTATTATAGATAGTACCCCACCAGCCTAAAATCCCCCGGAGTCCTTTGAAAGTCTCTTTATCTACTACTTCTAGTATGTCGAGGGATCAGTTGCTAGTGTCCTCTCCAGCTCAACTGGTGAACCTGGGAATATTGAGGCAATGTTACAATTGCCTCATGTACACAGACAATCCTCTCCTTCTCCCAAAAAACAAATACATGCGAGAGATGCAACTATCTGACCAAACTGGAGACTGAGCTCTCTCAACATAGGACTGGCAAGACCAGACAGGAGGAGAAGGTAACCACACACAATACATACCCAGTCACACATGGTACCATCACAACTTCAAATCATACACATACTCACACAAAGACATACTCGAGGCTCTGATCAAAATTTACCAAAACAGCAGAGGCCACCAAAGCAGACACCCAAACAACTACCACCTCACGACCCAACACATAGACCACACAGTCAGAGTGTCAAACAGTCACAGCCCTTAAGGCCAAACAAAATGCCAGACACACTTGTCATTGGTGATTCCATAGTCAGACACACTGACGTCCCGCTCACCAGACTGAGTAAGGAGAAGGTCACAGTAAGCTGCCTGTCGGGCGCTAGAATCCGCCACATAACGCAAGCACTCGGGTCTCTCAACAGCAGGTACAAGTACGACTCAGTCATTGTCCACGCTGGTGTCAACGACCTGAGACGTACCTCCTTGGACTACATGAAAAGGGACATCGAGGAGCTCTCTGATTAGGTAGCCCAGGCAGGTATGACCCTGACCTTGAGCAGTATCCTACCTTCACCTAGAATGATGCCACAATACAGTGATAAGATGATCAGCTTTAATAATTGGCTTAAATTCTGGTGTCATTCAAAGGGGATCCAATGTCTGTCTGCCTGGGATGACATGCTGGACAAGCCACGCTGCTTCACAAGGGACGGCTTGCACCTGTCACCCCTGGGCTTCCGGATATTGGCAAAGGCTCTTGCCTTTTTTAGGCAAGGCTCAAATTCTAAACCTAACACCCTAGAACACCAAAAAGGGAAAAAACTAAGGGTAATGCTGCTCAATGCCAGAAGTCTCAATCTCAAGATGCACGCACTCTAGGCCCTTCTCAATATGGAGAACATCGATGTCTGTGCTGTGACAGAAACCTGGTTCAAGGCTCCTGAGAGCACCCCAGCACTAACAGGTTTCACCTCATATCATGCGTTCCGGCCCCAAAATCCGGACAACACCAAGAAACGGGGGGTGTCCATATTCATAAAGGACACCCACACCTCAAGGTTGGTGGCAACGCACGATGCATCGGAGACCATCCAGGTGCAATTAACCATAGGCAAGACTGCTCTGCAATTTGTAGCATGTTACAGACCACCCTCTCAAACTCAGGAACCTCACATGGCCTTCCTGAAAACATTGGAGGGGATAAATGTATCTCCAAACACCATCATACTAGGTGACTTCAACTACCCTAATATAGACTGGGAACACTACTCAAACCCGAACACTCTAACCCAAAGATTCCTGGAGTTCATAAACTCAAATGCCATGGAACAACTAGTCACCATCCCCATAAGAGGAGAAAACATACTTGATCTCACCATCACGAACATGGGATCAAAATGTTCAACACCGGAAGTATACCCCTCACTGGTGAGATCAGATCATAAACTAATCTCGCTGGAGGTCCTCATCCCACCCCACCTGAAACAAAAGACCACAGTGAAAAACTTCTCAAAAGCCGATTTCACACTTCTAAAAACTAGTGTGGTCTCCTTTAAGGCCCCTGAGCCAGTGGTAAACATTACTCAAACCGCTGAATCACTTACAAATGCCTTCTACCAGCACCTACAGGACTGCATGGATCAGGCAATCCCAAACAAAACTAAGACTCTCTGTACCAAAGGCAAGCGTCCAGTCTGGTGGACCCCAGCCATAAACAAGCTCTACAACAAAAGGAGGAAGCTACTACAAGATAGAGCAAAATCCTTGAAAGGTAAGACACCTTTGATCATTATAAGTAAAAACTAAGAGCTCTCATAAAATCATCCAAGGCAAATTTTGAGAGAAAAATCACCAAGGACTCTAAAGACAATCATAAGGCCTTCTTTAGCTATGTTAGAAACCTAGGAGGAAACTCCCAGATATGCTCAGAATTAGTTCAAAATGATGTGAAAATTACTGAACCTACACACATTGCCAACATACTGGCTGACAGGTTCAGTGCAAACTTCTCCCCTCCCCAAAAGGAGAGATATCTATTCCAGAGGATTGTAGCCCCCCCAAACATCTCCAATGCCCAGGTGAGAACTGCCCTCACTAAGGCAAAAAACACAGCATCCATGGGACCGGATGGTGTCCCCAGCTGTGTGCTTCACGAACTCAACGAGGAATTAAACCCACAGTTAGGACAGCTGTTTAATCTTAGCCTCACCTCAGGATACGTACCCAAGGAGTGGCGCATGGCAACTGTGGTCCCACTTCATAAGGGCGGTGCCTCCACAGACCCTGGAAATTACCGCCCCATTAGCTTGACAAGCCTTATCTGCAAAGCCATGGAGAGGATCATAATGGAACTCATAAATAAAGACATAGGGAACTTGCAGACTTTGAATCCAACCCAGTTTGGCTTTGCCAAAGGCAGATCCTGCCTCTTAAACTTGGTTGACTTTTTCGAGACAGTCACCAAGGCCATTGATGAGGGAAAGGCAGTCCATACAGCCTACCTCGACCTGGCAAAGGCCTTCGACAAAATACCCCACTCAGGTATCATCGAAAAACTCATCAGCTTGAATGTAAACCCATACATCACAAGATGGGTTGCAAACTGGCTAAGTGACAGAACCCACAGGGTCAGAGTTGCTGGAGCCATGTCAGACTCAAAGCCTGTCACAAGTGGTGTCCCACAGGGCTCAGTCCTGGGTCCACTCTTGTTCGGCATCTACTTTTCTGAAGTACAAGCAAACACAGGAGGGTTATGGCTGACAAAGTTTGCAGATGACTGCAAACTGGGCCATAGTCGAAAACACATCTGACACAGATATCCTCCAGAAGGGCCTCACAGAAGCGGATAACTGGTGCCAGAGCCATGGCCTGAAGTTAAACGCCAAAAATGCATAGTCATACCCTTCGGGAAAAACAAGGTTACCCCTAGCTACCATATAGGTGGCAATCCACTGAGCACAGAAAAATTCATCAGGGATCTGGGGACCCAGGTTGACAGTAGCCTTCGTTTGACACTCATGTTGCTAAAGTAGTTAGGAAAACCTTCTATATCGCCCACCTGATCATGAAGGGATTCACATCTAGATCAAGGGAGGTCATCGTCCCTCTGTACTCATCACTCATTAGACCTATGATTGAGTACAATGCCCCATTCGGAATGTATCTGACCAGACACCTGCTGCAGCTTGAAAGGCCCCAAAAGTTCCTCACCAAAAGGATAAAGGGTCTCAAAAATATGTCTTATGCTGCCCGACTGAAAGAACTACAGCTCTATTCAGTCTCATACCGCTTGCTCAGAGGTGACCTGTGCCTGACATATAAGGCCATGTCAAACCCAGATTTGATGAATATGCTTCACCTCAAAAAATCTAGATCCCTCAGAACCACAAGGGCGGGAGACTTAAACCTTGACATGGTTATAAATAGGACGTGCTGGAGGGACAGATTCATCACCCAGAGACTCCCTATGCTGTGGAACAAAATCCCGGTACATGTGAGGCAGAGCACCTCGCTGGCCTTGTTCAAGAGGAATCTTGACCAATGGATGGGAGATCGCAGATATAACCCAGGGATTACTTCAGTGTCACTGCTTGACAGAGGTACAGCAAAATGATAGGCATGGTTTTTATTCAAACTAAAGGGGTGGCGAAAGCCACATAACTATGGGCTAGGCTTATAAATGCCCTTGGGCAGATAGCCTAGTATGAACCTATGAACCTATGAACCTATGAACACCACATTTCCCATTTTAACATTCTAATACATCATGTCCTGTTCAAAGGGTGAGTCAAAAGGTCAGCTTTCACTTTAAGATAGGGTTGCCACCTTTTGTTGTGGCTAAAACTGGAGTAAAGCCACACCCCTCACATCACCAGTAACACCACCCACCCACACCCTCTCCTGCCCATATTCCGATCATTTTGTGATGTCATGATTACATCACCTGATGGGGAACGCCCTCTTTTTCCATTCTTGCTGCCTGTTTTCGGCTGATTTACTATGCTTTTCTTTAAAAAAGCATAGTAAATCAGCTGATTTATAAATTCCGATAGTCTGTTTCCTTTTTTGAAACAGAATACCAGAGTTTGTACAGTGTTTTCTGGACTTCCAGAGAATCAGTTTGATTTTCGGATAGTCCAGAAAAAAATGGAGGGGTGGCAACCCTACTTTAAGGAAGAAGAAAAAGCTAAGAATAACAACTTATAGAACCTTTTAAAGTTTATAAAGCTTCACAAAAGTGCTCGCACCACTAAATAGCTTCTTTTAATGCTAAATTATTTTAAAGGTACAAAAATAGTTTGTTCAGCTTTATTTACATGCACAGATTTGCTTGCGGCATTCGTGAGTGAATTTAAACACTTCACTCTTAAATATTAATGCTTCAAAGCTATTTAATCAAGAAAAAAACACAAAACTCTTTAAACTTTCAAATACTTCCATAAATACATATAAAATATTTTCAGAAACTCTGCATGTACAGATAAACTTGCGACAATCGTGAGTATTCGTTAACTTTCCTTTTAAAATAAAGGCTTAGCAAGTTAGAGTTAATAACTATTAAATATTGTAAGAAGACAGTAACTGAACATAATTAAAGATAACACAATGATTCCTGCATTTCATATGTGGATGTTTTCTCAGGTTTTTGTGTGTTATTTTATATGAAGCTTTATATCAATCTTTAACAGGGACCTAACAATAAAACTTGTGTTGAAAGAATGCCAGTAATATGTGAAATAAATTCAGCTAGTAAAGGTATTAATGATGTGATAATTGTTGAGTGACATTCCGATACTTCCTTTTGTAGAGGTAAAATAGCCACTTATGTGAATTAGAATGTAACTTTGCATATTTTTTGTTTTTTCTGTCATTTTAAATTCCAAGTACTGTGTTTAGTAAGACAGCACAAAACCATATTAAGAACTTAAAATGTTACTTTACCTAAATTTCATTATATTGATATTTTACATTTAATGATATGTTTGGTATGACTGATTAAGCTCTATTTGGAATTACTTAGCTTCACTTATAGGTTCATAGGTTCATAGGTTCATACTAGGCTATCTGCCCGAGGGCATTTACAAGCCTAGCCCATCGTTTTGTGGCTTACGCCACCCCTTTAGTATGGGGAACTATACCCATTATTTTTCTGTGCCTCTGTCGAGCAGTGACACTGAGGTAATCCCTGGGGTATATCTGCGATCTCCCATCCATTGGTCAAGATTTCTCTTGAACAAGGCCAGCGAGGTGCTCTGCCTCACATGTACCGGGTTTTGTTCCACAGCATAGGGAGTCTTTGGGTGATGAATCTATCCCTCCAGCACATCCTATTAATAGCCGTGTCAAGGTTTAAGTCTCCCACCCTTGTGGCTCTGATGGATCTAGATGTTTTGAGGTGAAGCATATTCATCAAATCTGGGTTTGACATGGCCTTGTATGTTAGGCAAAGGTCACCTCTGAGCAGCGTAAGCGACTGAATAGAGCTGGAGTTCTTTCAGTCGGGCAGCATAGGACAGATTTTTGAGACCCTTTATCCTTTTGGTGAGGAACTTTGTGGCCTCTCCAGCTGCTGCAAGTGTCGGGTCAGATACATTCGAATGGGGCATTGTACTCAATCATTGGTCTGATGAGTGATGAGTAAAGGAGACTATGACCTCCCTTGATCTAGATGAGAATCCCTTCATGATAAGGTGGGCAATGTAGAAGGTCTTCCTAACTACTTTAGCTACATGGGTGTCGAATGACAGACTACTATCAACCTGGGTCCCCAGGTCCCTGATAACTTCTTCTGTGCTCAGTGGATTGCCACCTATTTGGTAGCTAGGGGTAACCTTGTTTTTCCCGAAGGGTATGACTATGCATTTTTGGCATTTAACTTTAGGCCGTGGCTCTGGCACCAGTTATCCGTTTCTGTGAGACCCTTCTGAAGGATATCTGTGTCAGATGTGTTTTCTACTATGGCGCCAGTTTGCAGTCATCTGCAAACTTTGTCAGCCATAACCCTCCTGTGTTTGCTTGTACTGAAAAGTAGATGCCAAACAAGAGTGGGCCCAGGACTGAGCCCTGTGGGACACCACTTGTGACAGGCTTTGAGTCTGACATGGCGCCAGCAGCTCTGACCCTGTGGGTTCTGTCACTCAGCCAGTTTGCAACCCATCTTGTGATGTATGGGTTGACATTTAAGCTGATGAGTTTTTCAATGATACCCGAATGGGGTATTGTATCGAAGGCCTTAGCCAGATCGAGGTAGGCTGTATGGACTGCCTTTCCTCATCAATGGCTTTGGTGACTGTTTCAAAAAGTCAACCAAGCTTAAAAGGCATGATCTGCCTTTGACAAAGCCAAACTGGGTTGGATCCAAAGTCTGCAAATTCCCTATGTCTTTATTTATGAGGTCCATTATGATCCTCTCCATGGCTTTGCAGATAAGGCTTGTCAAGCTAATGGGCGGTAATTTCCAGGGTCGGTGGAGGCACCGCCTTTGTGAAGTGGTACCACAGTTGCAGTGCGCCACTCCTGGTGCGTATCCAGAGGTAAGACTTTGATTAAACAGCTGTCCTAGCTGTGGGTTTAATTCCTCATTGAGTTCATGGAGCACACAGCCGGGACACCATCAGGTGCCATGGATGCTGTGTTTTTTGCTTTGGTGAGAGCAGTTCTCACATGACGCTGGAGATGTTTGGGGGGCTGCAATCGTTTGGTATAGATATCTCTCCTTGGGGGGGGGGAGAAGTTTGCACTGAACCTGTCAGCCAGTATGTTGGCAATGTCTGTAGGATCAGTAATCTTCACATCATTTTGAACTAGCTCTGAGCATATCTGGGAGTTTCCTCCCAGGTTTCTAACATAGCTAAAGAAGGCCTTATGATTGTCTTTTGAGTCTTTAGCTATTTTTCTCTCAAAATTTGCTTTGGATGATTTTATGAGAGCTCTTAGTTTTTACTTATAGTGATCAAGGGTGTCTTACCTTTTAAGGATTTTGCTCTATCTTGTAGTAGCTTCCTCCTTTTGTTGTAGAGTTTGTTTATGGCTGGGGTCCACCAGACTGGACGCTTGCCTTTGGTACAAAGAGTCTTTGTTTTGCTTGGGATTGCCTTATCCATGCAGTCCTGCAGGTGCTGGTAGAAGGCATTTGTAAGTGATTCGGCGGCTTGAGTACTGTTTTCCGCCGGCTCGGGGCCTTAAAGGAGACCACACTAGTCTTTAGAAGTGTGTAGTTGGCTTTTGGGAAGTTCTTTACTGTGGTTTTTATTTCAGGTGGGGTGGGATGAGGACCTCCAGCGAGATTAGTTTGTGGTCTGATCTCACCAGTGAGGGGTACACCTCCGGTGTTGAACATTGTGCTCCCATGTTCGTGATGATGAGATCAAGTATGTTATCTCCTCTTGTGGGATGGTGACTAGTTGTTCCATGGCATTTGAGTTTATGAATTCCAGGAACTTTTGGGCTAGGGTGTTTGGGCTTGAGTAGTGTTCCCAGTCTATATTAGGGTAATTGAAGTCACCTAGTATGATGGTGTTTGGTGATACATTTATCCTCTAGTGTTTTCAGGAAGGCCATGTGAGGTTCCTGAGTTTGTGAGGGTGGCCTGTAACATGCTACAATTTGCAGAGCAGTCTTGCCTATGGTTAATTGCACCTGGATGGTCTCCGATGCATCGTGGCGTTGCCACCAGTCTTGAGGTGTGGGTGTCCTTGATGAATATGGATACCCCTCCTTTCTTGGTATTGTCCAGATTTTGGGGCGGAACGCATGATATGAGGTAAAACCTGATAGCTGGGGTGCTCTCAGGAGCCTTGAACCAGGTTTCTGTCACAGCACAGACATCGATGTTCTCCATACTGAGAAGGGCCTCGAGCGTGCATTTTGAGATTTAGACTTCTGGCATTGAGCAGCATTACCCTTAGTTTTTTCCTTTTTGTGTTCTAGGGTGGTAGGTTTAGAATTTGAGCCTTGCCTAAAAAGGCACTATGGGGTGGCAAGAGCCTTTGCCAATATCCGAATCCCAGGGTGACAGGTGCAAGCCGTCCCTTAGCAGCGTGGCTTGTCCAGCATGTCATCCCAGGCAGACAGACACTGGATCCCCTTTGAATGACACCAGTGTTTAAGCCAATTGTTAAAGCTGATCATCTTATCTCTGTATTGTGGCATCATTCTTGGTGAAGGTAGGATACTGCTCAAGGTCAGGGTCATACCTGTCTGGGCTACATAATCAGAGAGCTCCTCAATGTCTCTTTTCATGTAGTCCAAGGAGGTACGTCTCAGGTCGTTTACACCAGCGTGGACAATGACTGAATCATATTTGTACCTGCTGTTGAGAGACCTGAGTGCTTGCGTTATGTGGCGGATTCTAGCGCCCGACAGGCAGCTTACTGTGACCTTCTCCTTACTCAGTCTGGTGAGGGGCACGTCAGTGTGTCTGACTATGGAGTCACCAATGACTAGTGTGTCTGGCATTGTGTTTGGCCTTAAGGGCTGTGACTGTTTCACACTCTGACTGTGAGGTCTATGTGTTGCAGGTGTTGTGTTCTGAGGTGGTGGTTGTTTGGGTGTCTGCTTTGGTGGCCTCTGCTGTTTTGGTAGATTTTTGATCAGAGCCTGCGAGTATGTCTTTGTGTGTTTATGTGTATGATTTGAGGTTGTAATGGTAATATGTGAGACTGGGTCTATAGTGTGTGTGGTAACCTTCTCCTCCTGACTGGTCTTGCCAGTCCTATGTTGAGAGAGCTCAGCCTCCAGTTTGGCCGTATAGTTGCATCTCTCGCATGTATTTGTGTTTTGTGGGAGGAGGAGAGGGTTGTCTGTGTACATGAGGCAATTGTAGCATTGCCTCAATATTCCCAGGTTCACCAGCTGAGCAGGAGAGGACACTAGCAACTGATCCCTCGACATGCTAGAAGGAATAGACAAAAAACTTTAAAAAGATTCTGGGGACGTGGGTGACCGAGAAATGGGGGTTGCCTTTTGGGGTACTATCTATGACAAGAGTGCCGTATCAAGGTAATAAGTACTGTAGGAGCAAGTGCTATGTTTAACAGATAGAGAATAGTCTACTTGGAGTCAAGTAGAGATGATCTTTTAATTATAGGATACGCTGATTAGATCAGTAGTATAGTTCGAGGAAGGTAGTTTTAAGGAAAATTTAAAGAGTGGACTTTAGGTAGCCGAATAGTTTAAACCTGCTTAACCGGGCTGCCCTAGTGTGCAACAGTAGCAACTCAGCTAAATCGGGCTAAATCGGCTAAAGCGTGCTTTATAGCAGGGGCTGGAAAAGACAGGAAATGACACAAATTGGCCAACAAACCACAAGTCACTGCCTAAACCACTCCTCCGAGGACAAATGAAGGAGTTATGGAAATGACCCTAGTGGCCAATAAAACTACAGTTTCAAGTCAGTAACCACCTCTCCGGGGCAGGGAAGCTGCTCAATGTTAGTCACTGCCACTGATAAACACAGAGACCCTCCTTCAGCCCAAGCAAAATGGCCTCACAGAAACTTTCAAACAGTTCAGGAACAGCAAGCCTGTAACTGAACTTTTTAACTCTCAGAAAAGTGGGAAAAAGCAAGATTTTTTTTTTGTTTTGTTTTTACAGAGATAGCAGAGGTTCACAAGTAATATCAAGTTATAACAGTGCAGTAAATGACCCCACACAAGAGTGCTAGGTCAAGGACAGAAAATATGCAAGTTTTAAGAAAAAAACGATTTAAAATTAAGTGCAAACAGGAAATTCAGCAAACAGCTTTTGGTTTTGCTCTAAATACAGCTACAAATACAGAAATCAAGTTTAACAAGCCAGAAAATGCTCAAGCTAGGCAGCTATGCAGAAAAACTTAGCAAATAAACAGAGAAAAAATACTTAAAATCTCAAAAGTGGCTCCCTTCTTCTCTCAGCGTTTTTTTCCTCTTGGAGGGTGCTTCACCAACAGCCAACAAGCCTGAAAAGACGCTCAAACCACGAGGCAACTAGGTTTTAAGAGAGGAAGATGAAGGAGTTATGGAAATGACCCCTAGTGGCCAATAAAACTACAGTTTCAAGTCAGTAACCACCTCTCCGGGGGCAGGGAAGCTGCTCAATGTTAGTCACTGCCACTGATGAACACAGAGACCCTCCTTCAGCCCAAGCAAAATGGCCTCACAGAAACTTTCAAACAGTTCAGGAACAGCAAGCCTGTAACTGAACTTTTAACTCTCAGAAAAGTGGGAAAAAGCAAGATTTTTTTTTTTTTTGTTTTTACAGAGATAGCAGAGGTTCACAAGTAATATCAAGTTATAACAGTGCAGTAAATGACCCCACACAAGAGTGCTAGGTCAAGGACAGAAAATATGCAAGTTTTAAGAAAAAAACGATTTAAAATTAAGTGCAAACAGGAAATTCAGCAAACAGCTTTTGGTTTTGCTCTAAATACAGCTACAAATACAGAAATCAAGTTTAACAAGCCAGAAAATGCTCAAGCTAGGCAGCTATGCAGAAAAACTTAGCAAATAAACAGAGAAAAAATACTTAAAATCTCAAAAGTGGCTCCTTCTTCTCTCAGCGTTTTTCCTCTTGGAGGGTGCTTCACCAACAGCCAACAAGCCTGAAAAGACGCTCAAACCATGAGGCAACTAGGTTTTAAGAGAGGAAGATGAAGGAGTTATGGAAATGACCCTAGTGGCCAATAAAACTACAGTTTCAAGTCAGTAACCACCTCTCCGGGGGCAGGGAAGCTGCTCAATGTTAGTCACTGCCACTGATAAACACAGAGACCCTCCTTCAGCCCAAGCAAAATGGCCTCACAGAAACTTTCAAACAGTTCAGGAACAGCAAGCCTGTAACTGAACTTTTAACTCTCAGAAAAGTGGGAAAAAGCAAGATTTTTTTTTTGTTTTTTACAGAGATAGCAGAGGTTCACAAGTAATATCAAGTTATAACAGTGCAGTAAATGACCCCACACAAGAGTGCTAGGTCAAGGACAGAAAATATGCAAGTTTTAAGAAAAAAACGATTTAAAATTAAGTGCAAACAGGAAATTCAGCAAACAGCTTTTGGTTTTGCTCTAAATACAGCTACAAATACAGAAATCAAGTTTAACAAGCCAGAAAATGCTCAAGCTAGGCAGCTATGCAGAAAAACTTAGCAAATAAACAGAGAAAAATACTTAAAATCTCAAAAGTGGCTCCTTCTTCTCTCAGCGTTTTTTCCTCTTGGAGGGTGCTTCACCAACAGCCAACAAGCCTGAAAAGACGCTCAAACCACGAGGCAACTAGGTTTTAAGAGAGGAAGATGAAGGAGTTATGGAAATGACCCCTAGTGGCCAATAAAACTACAGTTTCAAGTCAGTAACCACCTCTCCGGGGGGCAGGGAAGCTGCTCAATGTTAGTCACTGCCACTGATAAACACAGAGACCCTCCTTCAGCCCAAGCAAAATGGCCTCACAGAAACTTTCAAACAGTTCAGGAACAGCAAGCCTGTAACTGAACTTTTTAACTCTCAGAAAAGTGGGAAAAAAGCAAGATTTTTTTTTTTTGTTTTGTTTTTTACAGAGATAGCAGAGGTTGACAAGTAATATCAAGTTATAACAGTGCAGTAAATGACCCCACACAAGAGTGCTAGGTCAAGGACAGAAAATATGCAAGTTTTAAGAAAAAAACGATTTAAAATTAAGTGCAAACAGGAAATTCAGCAAACAGCTTTTGGTTGTGCTCTAAATACAGCTACTAATACAGAAATCAAGTTTAACAAGCCAGAAAATGCTCAAGCTAGGCAGCTATGCAGAAAACTTAGCAAATAAACAGAGAAAAAATACTTTAAATTTCAAAAGTGGCTCCTTCTTCTCTCAGCGTTTTTCCTCTTGGAGGGTGCTTCACCAACAGCCAACAAGCCTGAAAAGACGCTCAAACCATGAGGCAACTAGGTTTTAAGAGAGGAAGATGAAGGAGTTATGGAAATGACCCTAGTGGCCAAAAAAACTACAGTTTCAAGTCAGTAACCACCTCTCCGGCCGGCAGGGAAGCTGCTCAATGTTAGTCACTGCCACTGATAAACACAGAGACCCTCCTTCAGCCCAAGCAAAAATGGCCTCACAGAAACTTTCAAACAGTTCAGGAACAGCAAGCCTGTAACTGAACTTTTTTAACTCTCAGAAAAGTGGGAAAAAAGCAAGATTTTTTTGTTTTTGTTTTTTACAGAGATAGCAGAGGTTCACAAGTAATATCAAGTTATAACAGTGCAGTAAATGACCCCACACAAGAGTGCTAGGTCAAGGACAGAAAATATGCAAGTTTTAAGAAAAAACGATTTAAAATTAAGTGCAAACAGGAAATTCAGCAAACAGCTTTTGGTTGTGCTCTAAATACAGCTACTAATACAGAAATCAAGTTTAACAAGCCAGAAAATGCTCAAGCTAGGCAGCTATGCAGAAAAACTTAGCAAATAAACAGAGAAAAATACTTAAAATCTCAAAAGTGGCATCCTTCTTCTCTCAGCGTTTTTTCCTCTTGGAGGGTGCTTCACCAACAGCCAACAAGCCTGAAAAGACGCTCAAACCACGAGGCAACTAGGTTTTAAGAGAGGAAGATGAAGGAGTTATGGAAATGACCCCTAGTGGCCAATAAAACTACAGTTTCAAGTCAGTAACCACCTCTCCGGGGGCAGGGAAGCTGCTCAATGTTAGTCACTGCCACTGATAAACACAGAGACCCTCCTTCAGCCCAAGCAAAAATGGCCTCACAGAAACTTTCAAACAGTTCAGGAACAGCAAGCCTGTAACTGAACTTTTTTAACTCTCAGAAAAGTGGGAAAAAAGCAAGATTTTTTTTTTTGTTTTTGTTTTTTTACAGAGATAGCAGAGGTTCACAAGTAATATCAAGTTATAACAGTGCAGTAAATGACCCCACACAAGAGTGCTAGGTCAAGGACAGAAAATATGCAAGTTTTAAGAAAAAAACGATTTAAAATTAAGTGCAAACAGGAAATTCAGCAAACAGCTTTTGGTTTTGCTCTAAATACAGCTACAAATACAGAAATCAAGTTTAACAAGCCAGAAAATGCTCAAGCTAGGCAGCTATGCAGAAAAACTTAGCAAATAAACAGAGAAAAAATACTTAAAATCTCAAAAGTGGCTCCTTCTTCTCTCAGCGTTTTTCCTCTTGGAGGGTGCTTCACCAACAGCCAACAAGCCTGAAAAGACGCTCAAACCACGAGGCAACTAGGTTTTAAGAGAGGAAGATGAAGGAGTTATGGAAATGACCCCTAGTGGCCAATAAAACTACAGTTTCAAGTCAGTAACCACCTCTACGGGGCAGGGAAGCTGCTCAATGTTAGTCACTGCCACTGATAAACACAGAGACCCTCCTTCAGCCCAAGCAAAATGGCCTCACAGAAACTTTCAAACAGTTCAGGAACAGCAAGCCTGTAACTGAACTTTTAACTCTCAGAAAAGTGGGAAAAAAGCAAGATTTTTTTTTTTGTTTTGTTTTTACAGAGATAGCAGAGGTTCACAAGTAATATCAAGTTATAACAGTGCAGTAAATGACCCCACACAAGAGTGCTAGGTCAAGGACAGAAAATATGCAAGTTTTAAGAAAAAAACGATTTAAAATTAAGTGCAAACAGGAAATTCAGCAAACAGCTTTTGGTTTTGCTCTAAATACAGCTACAAATACAGAAATCAAGTTTAACAAGCCAGAAAATGCTCAAGCTAGGCAGCTATGCAGAAAAACTTAGCAAATAAACAGAGAAAAATACTTAAAATCTCAAAAGTGGCTGCCTTCTTCTGTCCGCGTCTTATTCCTCTTGGAGGGTGCTTCACCAACAGCCAACAAGCCTGAAAAGACGCTCAAACCACGAGGCAACTAGGTTTTAAGAGAGGAAGATGAAGGAGTTATGGAAATGACCCCTAGTGGCCAATAAAACTACAGTTTCAAGTCAGTAACCACCTCTCCGGGGGCAGGGAAGCTGCTCAATGTTAGTCACTGCCACTGATAAACACAGAGACCCTCCTTCAGCCCAAGCAAAAATGGCCTCACAGAAACTTTCAAACAGTTCAGGAACAGCAAGCCTGTAACTGAACTTTTTAACTCTCAGAAAAGTGGGAAAAAAGCAAGATTTTTTTTTTGATTTGTATTTTACAGAGATAGCAGAGGTTGACAAGTAATATCAAGTTATAACAGTGCAGTAAATGACCCCACACAAGAGTGCTAGGTCAAGGACAGAAAATATGCAAGTTTTAAGAAAAAAACGATTTAAAATTAAGTGCAAACAGGAAATTCAGCAAACAGCTTTTGGTTGTGCTCTAAATACAGCTACTAATACAGAAATCAAGTTTAACAAGCCAGAAAATGCTCAAGCTAGGCAGCTATGCAGAAAAACTTAGCAAATAAACAGAGAAAAATACTTAAAATCTCAAAAGTGGCTCCCTTCTTCTCTCAGCGTTTTTTTCCTCTTGGAGGGTGCTTCACCAACAGCCAACAAGCCTGAAAAGACGCTCAAACCATGAGGCAACTAGGTTTTAAGAGAGGAAGATGAAGGAGTTATGGAAATGACCCCTAGTGGCCAATAAAACTACAGTTTCAAGTCAGTAACCACCTCTCCGGGGGGAGGGGGCAGGGAAGCTGCTCAATGTTAGTCACTGCCACTGATAAACACAGAGACCCTCCTTCAGCCCAAGCAAAAATGGCCTCACAGAAACTTTCAAACAGTTCAGGAACAGCAAGCCTGTAACTGAACTTTTTTAACTCTCAGAAAAGTGGGAAAAAAGCAAGATTTTTTTTGTTTTTGTTTTACAGAGATAGCAGAGGTTGACAAGTAATATCAAGTTATAACAGTGCAGTAAATGACCCCACACAAGAGTGCTAGGTCAAGGACAGAAAATATGCAAGTTTTAAGAAAAACGATTTAAAATTAAGTGCAAACAGGAAATTCAGCAAACAGCTTTTGGTTGTGCTCTAAATACAGCTACTAATACAGAAATCAAGTTTAACAAGCCAGAAAATGCTCAAGCTAGGCAGCTATGCAGAAAAACTTAGCAAATAAACAGAGAAAAATACTTAAAATCTCAAAAGTGGCTCCCTTCTTCTCTCAGCGTTTTTCCTCTTGGAGGGTGCTTCACCAACAGCCAACAAGCCTGAAAAGACGCTCAAACCATGAGGCAACTAGGTTTTAAGAGAGGAAGATGAAGGAGTTATGGAAATGACCCCTAGTGGCCAATAAAACTACAGTTTCAAGTCAGTAACCACCTCTCCGGGGGGCAGGGAAGCTGCTCAATGTTAGTCACTGCCACTGATAAACACAGAGACCCTCCTTCAGCCCAAGCAAAAATGGCCTCACAGAAACTTTCAAACAGTTCAGGAACAGCAAGCCTGTAACTGAACTTTTTTAACTCTCAGAAAAGTGGGAAAAAAGCAAGATTTTTTTTTGTTTTTGTTTTTACAGAGATAGCAGAGGTTCACAAGTAATATCAAGTTATAACAGTGCAGTAAATGACCCCACACAAGAGTGCTAGGTCAAGGACAGAAAATATGCAAGTTTTAAGAAAAAACGATTTAAAATTAAGTGCAAACAGGAAATTCAGCAAACAGCTTTTGGTTTTGCTCTAAATACAGCTACTAATACAGAAATCAAGTTTAACAAGCCAGAAAATGCTCAAGCTAGGCAGCTATGCAGAAAAACTTAGCAAATAAACAGAGAAAAATACTTAAAATCTCAAAAGTGGCTCCCTTCTTCTCTCAGCGTTTTTTCCTCTTGGAGGGTGCTTCACCAACAGCCAACAAGCCTGAAAAGACGCTCAAACCACGAGGCAACTAGGTTTTAAGAGAGGAAGATGAAGGAGTTATGGAAATGACCCCTAGTGGCCAATAAAACTACAGTTTCAAGTCAGTAACCACCTCTCCGGGGCAGGGAAGCTGCTCAATGTTAGTCACTGCCACTGATAAACACAGAGACCCTCCTTCAGCCCAAGCAAAATGGCCTCACAGAAACTTTCAAACAGTTCAGGAACAGCAAGCCTGTAACTGAACTTTTTTTAACTCTCAGAAAAGTGGGAAAAAAGCAAGATTTTTTTTTGTTTTTGTTTTTTCAGAGATAGCAGAGGTTGACAAGTAATATCAAGTTATAACAGTGCAGTAAATGACCCCACAAAAGAGTGCTAGGTCAAAGACAGAAAATATGCAAGTTTTGAGAAAAAACGATTTAGACTTAAGTGCAAACAGGAAATTCAGCAAACAGCTTTTGGTTGTGCTCTAAATACAGCTACTAATACAGAAATCAAGTTTAACAAGCCAGAAAATGCTCAAGCTAGGCAGCTATGCAGAAAAACTTAGCAAATAAACAGAGAAAAATACTTAAAATCTCAAAGTGGCTCCTTCTTCTCTCAGCCGTTTTCCCTCTTGGAGGGTGCTTCACCAACAGCCAACAAGCCTGAAAAGACGCTCAAACCATGAGGCAACTAGGTTTTAAGAGAGGAAGATGAAGGAGTTATGGAAATGACCCTAGTGGCCAATAAAACTACAGTTTCAAGTCAGTAACCACCTCTCCGGGGGCAGGGAAGCTGCTCAATGTTAGTCACTCCCACTGATAAACACAGAGACCCTCCTTCAGCCCAAGCAAAATGGCCTCACAGAAACTTTCAAACAGTTCAGGAACAGCAAGCCTGTAACTGAACTTTTAACTCTCAGAAAAGTGGGAAAAAAGCAAGATTTTTTTTGTTTTTGTTTTTTACAGAGATAGCAGAGGTTCACAAGTAATATCAAGTTATAACAGTGCAGTAAATGACCCCACACAAGAGTGCTAGGTCAAGGACAGAAAATATGCAAGTTTTAAGAAAAAAACGATTTAAAATTAAGTGCAAACAGGAAATTCAGCAAACAGCTTTTGGTTTTGCTCTAAATACAGCTACAAATACAGAAATCAAGTTTAACAAGCCAGAAAATGCTCAAGCTAGGCAGCTATGCAGAAAAACTTAGCAAATAAACAGAGAAAAATACTTAAAATCTCAAAAGTGGCTCCCTTCTTCTCTCAGCGATTTTTCCTCTTGGAGGATGCTTCACCAACAGCCAACAAGCCTGAAAAGACGCTCAAACCACGAGGCAACTAGGTTTTAAGAGAGGAAGATGAAGGAGTTATGGAAATGACCCCTAGTGGCCAATAAAACTACAGTTTCAAGTCAGTAACCACCTCTCCGGGGGGCAGGAAAGCTGCTCAATGTTAGTCACTGCCACTGATAAACACAGAGACCCTCCTTCAGCCCAAGCAAAAATGGCCTCACAGAAACTTTCAAACAGTTCAGGAACAGCAAGCCTGTAACTGAACTTTTTTAACTCTCAGAAAAGTGGGAAAAAAGCAAGATTTTTTTTTTTGTTTTGTTTTTTACAGAGATAGCAGAGGTTGACAAGTAATATCAAGTTATAACAGTGCAGTAAATGACCCCACACAAGAGTGCTAGGTCAAGGACAGAAAATATGCAAGTTTTAAGAAAAAAGAACGATTTAAAATTAAGTGCAAACAGGAAATTCAGCAAACAGCTTTTGGTTGTGCTCTAAATACAGCTACTAATACAGAAATCAAGTTTAACAAGCCAGAAAATGCTCAAGCTAGGCAGCTATGCAGAAAAACTTAGCAAATAAACAGAGAAAAAATACTTAAAATTTCAAAAGTGGCTCCCTTCTTCTCTCAGCGTTTTTTCCTCTTGGAGGGTGCTTCACCAACAGCCAACAAGCCTGAAAAGACGCTCAAACCATGAGGCAACTAGGTTTTAAGAGAGGAAGATGAAGGAGTTATGGAAATGACCCCTAGTGGCCAATAAAACTACAGTTTCAAGTCAGTAACCACCTCTCCGGGGGGCAGGGAAGCTGCTCAATGTTAGTCACTGCCACTGATAAACACAGAGACCCTCCTTCAGCCCAAGCAAAAATGGCCTCACAGAAACTTTCAAACAGTTCAGGAACAGCAAGCCTGTAACTGAACTTTTTTAACTCTCAGAAAAGTGGGAAAAAAGCAAGATTTTTTTTTTTTGTTTTGTGTTTTACAGAGATAGCAGAGGTTCACAAGTAATATCAAGTTATAACAGTGCAGTAAATGACCCCACACAAGAGTGCTAGGTCAAGGACAGAAAATATGCAAGTTTTAAGAAAAAACGATTTAAAATTAAGTGCAAACAGGAAATTCAGCAAACAGCTTTTGGTTGTGCTCTAAATACAGCTACTAATACAGAAATCAAGTTTAACAAGCCAGAAAATGCTCAAGCTAGGCAGCTATGCAGAAAAACTTAGCAAATAAACAGAGAAAAAATACTTAAAATCTCAAAAGTGGCTCCCTTCTTCTCTCAGCGTTTTTTCCTCTTGGAGGGTGCTTCACCAACAGCCAACAAGCCTGAAAAGACGCTCAAACCACGAGGCAACTAGGTTTTAAGAGAGGAAGATGAAGGAGTTATGGAAATGACCCTAGTGGCCAATAAAACTACAGTTTCAAGTCAGTAACCACCTCTCCGGGGCAGGAAGCTGCTCAATGTTAGTCACTGCCACTGATAAACACAGAGACCCTCCTTCAGCCCAAGCAAAAATGGCCTCACAGAAACTTTCAAACAGTTCAGGAACAGCAAGCCTGTAACTGAACTTTTTTAACTCTCAGAAAAGTGGGAAAAAAGCAAGATTTTTTTTTTTTTTGTTTTTCCAGAGATAGCAGAGGTTCACAAGTAATATCAAGTTATAACAGTGCAGTAAATGACCCCACACAAGAATGCTAGGTCAAGGACAGAAAATATGCAAGTTTTAAGAAAAAAACGATTTAAAATTAAGTGCAAACAGGAAATTCAGCAAACAGCTTTTGGTTGTGCTCTAAATACAGCTACTAATACAGAAATCAAGTTTAACAAGCCAGAAAATGCTCAAGCTAGGCAGCTATGCAGAAAAACTTAGCAAATAAACAGAGAAAAATACTTAAAATCTCAAAAGTGGCTCCCTTCTTCTCTCAGCGTTTTTCCTCTTGGAGGGTGCTTCACCAACAGCCAACAAGCCTGAAAAGACGCTCAAACCACGAGGCAACTAGGTTTTAAGAGAGGAAGATGAAGGAGTTATGGAAATGACCCCTAGTGGCCAATAAAACTACAGTTTCAAGTCAGTAACCACCTCTCCGGGGGGCAGGGAAGCTGCTCAATGTTAGTCACTGCCACTGATAAACACAGAGACCCTCCTTCAGCCCAAGCAAAATGGCCTCACAGAAACTTTCAAACAGTTCAGGAACAGCAAGCCTGTAACTGAACTTTTTTAACTCTCAGAAAAGTGGGAAAAAAGCAAGATTTTTTTTTTGTTTTGTTTTTTACAGAGATAGCAGAGGTTCACAAGTAATATCAAGTTATAACAGTGCAGTAAATGACCCCACACAAGAGTGCTAGGTCAAGGACAGAAAATATGCAAGTTTTAAGAAAAAACGATTTAAAATTAAGTGCAAACAGGAAATTCAGCAAACAGCTTTTGGTTGTGCTCTAAATACAGCTACTAATACAGAAATCAAGTTTAACAAGCCAGAAAATGCTCAAGCTAGGCAGCTATGCAGAAAAACTTAGCAAATAAACAGAGAAAAATACTTAAAATCTCAAAAGTGGCTCCCTTCTTCTCTCAGCGTTTTTCCTCTTGGAGGGTGCTTCACCAACAGCCAACAAGCCTGAAAAGATGCTCAAACCACGAGGCAACTAGGTTTTAAGAGAGGAAGATGAAGGAGTTATGGAAATGACCCCTAGTGGCCAATAAAACTACAGTTTCAAGTCAGTAACCACCTCTCCGGGGCAAGGAAGCTGCTCAATGTTAGTCACTGCCACTGATAAACACAGAGACCCTCCTTCAGCCCAAGCAAAAATGGCCTCACAGAAACTTTCAAACAGTTCAGGAACAGCAAGCCTGTAACTGAACTTTTTTAACTCTCAGAAAAGTGGGAAAAAAGCAAGATTTTTTTTTTTTTGTTTTTTACAGAGATAGTAGAGGTTCACAAGTAATATCAAGTTATAACAGTGCAGTAAATGACCCCACACAAGAGTGCTAGGTCAAGGACAGAAAATATGCAAGTTTTAAGAAAAAAACGATTTAAAATTAAGTGCAAACAGGAAATTCAGCAAACAGCTTTTGGTTGTGCTCTAAATACAGCTACTAATACAGAATATGCAACTTAAAAGAAGTATATTTGAAATAAGGAAAACAAATTATTTACCTTGTAAAAAGAGGTATTATTATCTGATCCTTACTATTCATACACTTTTTTGTGTTACAGAACTAATATTAAAATGAGAATAAAGTAATTTTTCATTTTTTCTTTCAGTTTTTTACTGTTTTTGTCTTTAACTGATCATCCATTTCTTGTTGCATTTCTTTTGAGATATGTAGACAAACTCCAATCCATTTCATACATTTTTCTAGAATTTTATTCCTCTGTATAAACTCCAAAGCATCTTCAAAAGTATTACATGTCCGCTGTCCTTCTGTAAGATGAGTCTTTATTTTTTTCTGGAAACAAAATGTGTGCTCTAATATTGTTTTTCTTTAAGACCTTTATAAACTAAACCAGTCATTGCCTTTTCTATATTTGAAATTTCTGAAGATTGCTGTTTAAGAGCTTCACTTAGCAATGCTACCTGCTTTTTTTACATTCCTCTTTAATGTTGTCTATTTTGCTTTTCGGTTTATCCATCTTTATAGAAAGTTCATTGATGTTGCTGAGTATAAAATGAATGTCTCTTCATTGTATTGTCCTGTATACTGGGTATATACAGGAGCGGCCCTAGGTCAACTGGTGCCCTAGGCAAACCAGCTCCACGACGCCCCCAACACATTATCTGGTGCCCCCATCCTGGTCTACCTACACCAAATAAATACTGGAAAAGTGCCCCTGCTACACCGGCACCCTAGGCGGCCGCCTAGTTGGCCTATGCCTAAGGCCGG
The DNA here is from genome assembly GCF_019279795.1 of Protopterus annectens. NCBI lineage: Eukaryota > Metazoa > Chordata > Ceratodontiformes > Protopteridae > Protopterus > Protopterus annectens. The sequence continues at coordinate 400,609,121 of NC_056730.1, read as the reverse complement.
CCATGGGTATATAGTGACTCATTCTGAGGAAATTTATTTCTTGATAGGAAAAAGCAACAAAAAAGGTTTTAAACATATTTTTTCTTGTAGTTGTTCATTCAGAAGTAGTTTAACTATACATCTATCAAGTTTTGCAACTTATACTTTGAAATTTTCTGTAAAAATCATGTTAGAGATGTTAAAATGAAGCAGAGTGAAAATGCAGTGCTGCTAACTGCTCACCATTTTGGCCACACCCACAATTAGAAGGACTTTCTTACAATAGATGCATATTTGTCAAAGTTAGGTCACTGTCCACATAAGTTCCCAAATGCCAAACAACTGGCTCAGCTCTTAGGGGAGTATATGTCAATGTGGTAGTTCCCTGGGTTAGAAAACTTCCAAAGGATACAATAATGTGTTTTTTGCATTTAGTTTTAGTTCATGATTTTGGCACCAATTATTTATTTCAGACAAACCCTTCTGCAGGATCGCTAAGTAATTTGGGGATTCAATGACTGCTCTTAGCCTGCAGTATAACTATAGACATAATCCCATACCTCTCAACTATCCAGATTTTTGCAGAATATCCAGATTTTTGCCTCATATTTTCAGAATGTTCCTCATAAAATTTGTAGTTTCCTGGATTTTTGTGGCAAATCAGAGAGGACTGAATTCACCAAATAATGAGAGACATTTGAGTTTCAGACTTCATATCCTTCCAAAAACATATGAGAACACAATACCTTTCATTCTAGCAATTTTCTAAGTTCATGAGAGCACTATTTAAAATCTGTCTCTATTTTAGGGGGGTTTCCACCCATTATTTTTGGCTTTGTCCAGAATTTTTGTGCTAAGAGGTTGAGAGGTATGAACCATACTGTATAACTCTAGACTTAGTTTTTACCTTTTACTTAATCTTAATTGCAACTTCTGCACTGGCGCAGCGGTGGCATTGTTGCCTCACAGCAAGAGGTTCTCCCGTTCGATTCTCGGCTTGGGTTGGGAGTGCCTTCTGTGTGGAGTCTGTATATCCTCCCCGCGGTCGAGTGGGCATTTGAAAGACATGCGTTGAATGGGTGTGCCTTCGTTGAAGGTTGGGCATTGGGCTGGCAACTCAACACCATAAAAAACAACTGCCAATCATTAGCAGACCAGAGTTCCGCTGTGGCGACCCCTAACCGGGAAAAGCCGAAAGACAAACAAACAACTTAATCTTAATCACAGTGCTATGCCCCTGAATCATAATTTCTCTTAGTTCATAGGTTCATACTAGGCTACCTGCCCTTTCAGGCCATTTTAAGCCTAACCAGTTACCCCTTGTGAGAATCAAACCCTGCACCTTGTGTCTGTAAGGTAAACACCTTAACCATTAGGCCAATCTCCCACCCCTGGTGTCATAATGAAGGTCACAATGAACACAGGAAGCATGGTAGCTCAGTCAGTATGAACTTATAGCACAAGGTCTAGGATTCAAGCCTGTTCTCTGGCATGTATCTCTGTAGTTTACTACTCTGTACTAATATATGTACATTTGACAATTTAGCATTTATTTTCATGCTCTGTTAGCCACTGACATCCCTTTCTGATAAATTTCAATTTACACACATTTGATTTCAGTTATTCATTTTTTTAAGCAGATAAGTGACGTTATCAATATCAGTTCATTTTCAGACACGATCCAGGTCACAAGGGCAAGGATACATACAACATATATGGACAGCTTTTAGAGTATTCAATGAAATGGCATGTTTTCAGGAGGGGGGAAAAGACCAGAGTAATGGGAGAAAATCCAAGCACACATAGAGTGAACATTCAAACTACAGAGATACATGTCAGAGAACAGGCTTGAATCCTAGACCTTGTGCTATAAGCTCATAATGACTGAGCTACCATGCTTCCTATGTTCATTGTGGCCTTCATTATGACACTTCGTACAGCCTTCTTTAGACCACTAGTTACAAGAGTATTGTAATGTATGCCACAATAAAAATGCCTGTATTGGTATTAGTATGTTTAATAGACACTTTATTAACTGTGCACTCACTCACTTTTTGAATAAAGTCATATGCATTCCTGGTATTTGTTTCTGTTGATAGTGCAATGTTTAGGACATAGTGCAAAATTAAATATTTTTGTAATAAGAGTCATTATTTATTTGAGGGGAAACAATGTCACACACAAATCTATCCCTTAATGGACCATATAGTCTATCTCCAGACTGACAGTGTTCTGCATTCTGTATAGTTTGACAATATATTTTAGCAAAAGTCCTCACTCATATTCAGACAAGCCAGCCTGGAGTAATCCACCATTACTCATACCCAAAATAGTATATGGCTATCACACAATTACATTATTGTAAAAATAAATGACTTACAATTTTCAAATTATGCCTGTAAATGTTGGCATTTAATGATTTTCTTGCCTCTATTTGTTGTTTTGAATCTTTGGGGATTAAGTTGTACTTAATACTTTTCTAACCTCTATTTGTTTATTTGAGTCTTGGGGATTAATTTATGTACCATATGTGCATACCTCCTCTTACATGAAGATGCATGTACTGTCTATGCACCTGTTTTGCATTACACACACACACACACAGACACACACACACAGACACACACACACACACACACACACACACACACACACACACACATATATATATATAAAGATGAATAAGGATATCTTGACTTCTAAAATTTCATGATAAAACACACTGTACCACTCTTGTGCTGGAATGATATTTGCGTCCTTGAAAAATAAGGATTTTACTTGCACAGATGTCGGAAAGAAGGAGGGTAGGAAGGAAGTATTGAAATTATTGCTATTTGTTTAATGACATTATTCAAATTTCTCCTCACATGGCATAGAGAAATTGCAGCAGTAACTCTTGTTTCAGTTGCTATATTGTTTCAAATTTCAACACAGGGTACTTAGGTATTATCGCAACCAGATTTTTGCAATAATAATGGTTGTTTCCCGATGTGGAAATGTAACTGTTCATGGTGTGACAGTGTCAGACTATGGGTTTTCTTTCACACTGTGAGTTGTTTTAGGCAGAGTTATCACCCAAAAAATGAGTACATTAATATCGCTGTTTAGGTATGCACTTTAACGCCAGCATGTCATGTAGCTCGCAGTAAAGTGCATACACTCTTCAGCTGTCAGGGCTGCTGTCTTACTGCAATTGCTCACCAGTTTCCCCCCACATAGAAAGGCAGAGACATAGGAGATATGCATAATTTTTTTTTAGTTTTAATAATTTTTGCACACAGTCTCAAGTCCAAATATGGCAGTAATGGCAGGAAGAAGGACATCATCAGCCAGTACCATGTGTTCCGTACTGTTCTTAGTACGGTTTAATCAGGAGCCCGTAAATGGCTATCAACATCATCCACCCTGAAATTTTATCAGCAGTAGTGTTCCTCAACTTTTGGATTGCAATGCATTTTATGGAAACTTTTAGGTTACTAATAAACTCTGCAGTAGCCTATAGATTTTTGCACTTATTACACTACAGAAGAGTAACATTTCTTTCATTTTGAGTACTATTCATGTCATACTAATTTCTACTCTCTCAATTATAAGCTGAACAATTTTCAACAGTAGTAGGAAAAGCAGTCATACTTCTCACAGTGTCTCCGTGTTGTGCCTGCCTTCACTTTCAGATTCTTGTACCCAAGTCATTATTTAGTTCTTTATAATGTGCAGAAACAACTATTGAAACAGTTGCAATGTGAATTAATTTTTATAATCAAAACTACACTTCATTCTTCACACCATAGTCACATTTGTGCAAAAATTTTCTAACCCAAATCACATTGTATAAATTGTTTGTTTCTAAAATCAATAATTAGCTTTTTTTGTTAACCATCATTGATTCTACTTCCTTCAGATCTAGTCTATGTTGCAAAGGTCACTCCATATAAGTTGCTTTGGTATACCATCAACTTTGTCTCCTAAGCACAATACATTTAGCTCCTTTGAATAATCACTTATATGCAAAATAAGTCTTTCTATATATAATCAATGATCATTTTTCCTGTTACAGTTTTTCCTGTTAAATAAATTAAAAATTAACTCCATATAAAACCTTACCTTATGTAGTCATGTTGTTATATTGGCAATCATTTTTTATAGTTTTATGTAAATTGCTAACATGCACTCAATACATAATCAGTAAATAATTTCTTTCTATAGGAAAAATGCAGAAATCGCAACACACCTCACATGTGTATGAGAAGTGTCAGTGGTGCAACAGGTAGCACACTCAGCTTTATAAGTTCATTGGCATATATGTTACTGACCACCGGTACCTTTATAACTCTAGCCATGTAATTCAACTCAGTTGTATCCCTATGTATCATGGCCATTTAATAAGAGGTGGTATGTAAGTTAGGAAGTTTATGTGGCTGGGATAAGTTAGTTTGGGCATTACTGTCTGCCTCTGTCTATCAGAGACATGGCAGCCAGATCCGGGGTGAATTTCTGATTTCCCATCTATTAGTCAAGGTTACTCTTTAATAGGGTTAGAGATGTATTCTGCTTTACATGGATGAGGAGCCTGTTCTGGAGCATGGAGATCCTCTGAGACACGCATCTATCTCATCAACATATTTTATTTAAGCCACAAGCAAAATTGTATGTCTGGTATCTAGTGGTTCTGGTGCACAATTGGTGCAAAAAGCTGTGGTTCTATTCCCACACCAAGTAGATCAATTGCTGACACAGCAGTGCAGCATTAAGGTGGCTCTGCACTCCTGAGTATGCCATCCTTTGAATGAGATGTTAAACTGAGGCCCCCTCTGCTTGAATTGGTGGTACCTCAGGTGGGTGTAATAGATCCCACAACACCTATCAAAAAAAGTAGGGGTCCTTTAATTGATACAACATTAACAAAACATGATTTGCATATTTACAAAATATACATATTTACAGGTACATATCTACACATCCCTATATACCATCATTACTATTATTCTTCCGTTATTGACCCCACTCCTTCTTTCAGAACCATAGTCTAATTTTTGCACTATATCAGCAAAAATCAATTTCCCACTGAACCTAATTGAATTCAGTGTTTCTTTCCAAATAACCCATGTTACATAAAATAAATTCTTATCTACCCTTCTCACACATTCTTTCTTCTTGTTTTTATAATATCCATACATAATCATATTCATATCTATATCATTTACATCATTAATATTCTCAAAAATTTTCTTCACATAACTTTTTCCAAGGTTTAACCGCTCTTTTACTTTTCAAAAACGTAGTCTGTTGTCTCTTCCTCCCCATAAAATAAACACACTCTTTCAGATTTCTTTTTATATGGCATATTCCCTTTTACCAGTCTCCAAATGAAATCCTGACACTCTACAATCTTAGTACATAACTTTTTCCATCTATAATGGCTTTTATCAGTTTCCTAGTAAATTTTCCCATGGCTTTACATAATAATATTTTCTTATTATTAGTATGCCACATCTTTCTATTCTTCTCTATATTATCAATTTTCATTATCCATTTTACTATTTTTTTGATAATTTTTAATTTATTTATTTATATAATCTTTATCTCTTTTTCTTATTCTCATCTCCCAATTCTTTGTACCTTCATTTAAACAGTTTCACTATTAATTTCTCCTTCTCTTCATTTGCTCACTTTAATACTTTACAAATTTAAAGAAACAGAATAAACAACTGGAATTTAATAACCCCCCCAAACCGCCTTCACCTTCACTCATAAATCTCACAAGTCTTTTCACTGCCTTTAATCTTGTACCCCATATGAAAGAAAACACTAATTGCACAATTGTGTTTTCATATTTTTCTGGGATCATATAAACATTTGACACATATATGCTATTTTTCCCATTAAAACTGAATTAACCAGATTATCCATTTTCTTGAATGCTAGTCTATAAGTCCTCCACATAAGAACTATTTCTTTCATTTATTTTATCAAACCCTCCCATTGCCCCATAACTACATAATTTTTCCAAACTTTTATCCCTAACATAGATACTTCATTTATTGAAAAATTAACCCTCAGATTTTCTCAACAACACCCAAATCCTTACTTTTATCTTTATTCACTGTCATTTCAATTTCCATTAAACATCCATTCAGACCAACTAACACTTCCCTCATCCATATTTTATTCTAAGCAACCACAACTATATCATCTGCATATGTCAAAGCTTCTGGAATCACCCCTTCCTTTTGCATCATGTATCTAGCATTTTTCATTTTATAACCTACTTCAATCGCTATCACACTCATTACTAATGCAAGTAATACCCCACTCATGGGACATCCTTGTCTTATATAACAATTCATGCATATTTCTTTACTCAGATACCATTCACTAACACTGTCATTTTATTATTTTGATATGCTGACATACACAGACTCCTAATTCTATGACCTATTCCACACATTTCAATAACATCTCATAAAGCATCATGTCCTACTATATCAAATGCCTTACTAATATCACCTACTATAAGCTTCACATCTTCCCTTTTACTTATATCATTCACAACTTCTAGAACCACCAATACTGATTCCTGGCATCCCTTCCCTTTTGTGCCATATGTACTTTTATCCATAGTGTCCTTTATCCTTCCTTCCATTATCCTCTGTATATTCTCATAAAAATAATAATGTGTATTATTTAATGTGATAGGTCTCCATTTTTTCCATTTTTCTTCTATATAAATATTAATATCCAACTACATAACTCTTCATTAAAAAAAGCTTTCAACCATTTATTTAAAACATTTATAAAACATTCTCTTTACCAGTCTCTTAATTTCTTGTACGTTTCATACCCTATACCACCTAGACCCGATACTGAATCAACATTTACTTTTCTAAGTACTTCCGTTTCCTGATAGCAATTTCTTTTTAAATTCTTTCTTAGCTCATTCTTGGGATTTTTTTGTTTGTTTTTTTTTTTTTTTTTTTTTTTTTTACTTTCCATTCTCTCTTATTTTCTTTTTTTCTATTCGTATACATATTTTCTACATGCTGTCTACAATACTCATCATTTGTTCTTGTGTTCTTTTTACCTCTGCTTTTACAGTTTTCATTTCCCTCATTACACTAATATCCTCCCTTACTATTTTACCCAAATATTCAGACACTGCCTCCATTCTCCCTTGTAAATAATAGCTCTGCTTAAACAATAATGGTTTAATTTCTTCTCTATTTCTTTTATACATTTTGTTTTCCACATCACAATGCTCTTTTCTGTTCATTTCCAAATTCTCCAGTACATTGCTAAACATCTTCCCATACTTCACTTTCTCTTTCTTTCTTACATTATCCTGCCATTGAAAGAAAAAAATGTTTTATACTTTTTTTTTAATTCAATCCACCAATCAGACAAATTTTTATAAAAGCCCTTCATGGTTATATGATCCACCTATAAATGCAATGCTTCCCAATCTCTAAGTTCATCCCATAATTTGATTTCTCAATTATTCAAATATTCCCTTTCTTATTTTAATATACTAACTTTCTCCCATCGCGTCTGTCCACATCGCTAAATGATCAGAAAAAAACTACTTCTACTATAACACCATCTTCTACAGCCAAATCTTCTGAAAGTACAAAATAATCAATTTCAAATCCAATTTTCCCTCTTCTGTAAGTTCATTGGCTTTTATTCCATGCAGCTAACTTTCCATATTTTAGTACTTCTTGTATTTTTAACACATATCCCGTTCTTTTGCATTTTCCTCTTAAATCACAATTATAGTCCCCTGCATTAATAATTTTCATGTTAACCACCACATAATCTAATATTTGATGAAACACATTCTCTTTTTCCTTGCCATTTGTGTATGCACATAGTTCTATAAACATATCCTCTCCACCTCATAACCATAACAGTTAACCTTCCCATCCTTACCAATGTTACAGCTAATATTTTTGCTGTTTTTGTATACAATAAATCCACTCCAGAACAACATTCACTTCCTAAATTCCATATCATTTTCCACTCCACAATCTGACATCCTCTACAAGATTATCCACATCATATTCAGCATGCCATTCTGTATCCCTATACTTCTTACAATATTAATAATACTAGTCACATTTTCTGAAAGCACTCTAAAATTATTATTTTTCCATGTTTTCTAAGTTTAAGGGAAGTATTTTAAATTTTATTTTTATTTTTCTTATTTTTTATTCTTTCCTCAACTGAATATTATATTTTTGAGTTTGTGTAAACTATTTCTTGGTCCTCAAAATAAGACATTTCACTATTTTTATTAACAGAAACACATCTAAAACTACTCCTTAACATTATTTTTATTCTTTAGTGATATACTTTAAATCTTCTTTCCCTCAGCCTTACCTTAGCACCTATCAAACTTATTTTCCTACTTCCTACACAAACATCAGACTTACTACTTTCAATTTATTTTTTCAACACTATCAGTACATGTTACCTTCATCCTCCTGAAATATAACATTTTTATCTGTCATCTTTTATTACTTCATCCTCTTTTTCGATAACACCTTTTTTCCCCAGCTTCATCACTACTTTTAGTATCTTACTTTCTTAATCATCCTGCTCAACATTATATTCCTTATTCATTTTACAATCAAACTAAAAATGCCCTTCACCTTTTACATATTCTACATTCCTTTTTAAACTTATTCATCATATGGTCTTTTTGCCTGCATTGATTATGTATTATTTTTGTACACTTGTTTATCAGATGATTGAAATCCCCACAAGAAACAAGCTTTCAGCTGCTTTATCATATGTTTTCATATTTTAAAATAACACTTACTTTCCACCCGTCATTCTAAATACCACTCTCATCTTTAATGTTAACAATATCATAAACTGAATAACAAAGAAATGGAAATAATTTTAACATCTTTTAACTCAATATCATCACTGCAAAACTGAACAAAAACTTTTTTTTTTTATTGAGTCCCTTGCCTGGAAAATATAAAGTCATTCTGCAGCTAACAGTCCTTGTTTCTTTCATGAGAAAACAAAAATATTTCCATTAACTCTACAGTCTGAAATGTTAAGTCACAAAATGTCTCTTTCCCCAAATTAATCAAGGATTTAATGTATTTTGTTTCAAAACCCAAAGGTAACACTAAATTATTCAACACAAAATATCTGTCTACTCTTTCTTCATATTTATTTCTTATCAAAACAGCAAACCATTTTTTTCTTTTTAATAAAATTTACGGTACCTTTTGTTCTTCCAACTGCATCAGCATATGATTTTCTAGATTATGTCCATCCATCTTATGGATCAATTCCTTTCCATCTAACTCACTGTCCATTCTAGAAACCTTTTCCATCATATCCAACCATGAAATCTCAGACTCTTCTCTAGGATCACCTTTATTCTATAAACCAACTAATTTTTCACCAGGCAAACCTCCAGAAGCAATTTTACTTACAACAACTTTTTCAAAATACTGAGGCTTAAAATCAGCTAGATGCTGACTATTTGTATTATCCACTCACTTTTTAACAGTTTTCTGTCCATCTGACAGAACCACACTTGTGACACCAGCAGAACAACTCTCTTTTCCCTCCATTATTGCACAACATCCCCTAGCTGCCTTCATGCCAGGAACAGAAGCAGGAAGTGCAGCAGCAGCAAAAAAGATCCCCCTCACAATGAAAAGAGTAGAGGTAGTTCCTCGATGCCCTGGCCAAATAGTAGTATTAATCCCACTTCGAGTCTACATTGAAAAGAGGCTAACCTAGTAGGACTAAACTGGTTAACAAAAGGATAAATAAAAATAAGCTCAGTAATCAGTCTTTCTGCATAATGTACTTCTTTAAAATGAAATGAAAAAGCACACAAAAATCACTTTCTAAGTTTGCAAGAGCATTTTTTTAACTATCCCTATTTTGAGGTCTTTGCCCCCCTTCCCCCCATTATCTATGGCTTTGTCCAGATTTCTTGCTCTAAGAGGGTGAGAAGTATGATTACAAATCACTTTGGCACCTATTACTGAAACATTAAAAATGTTGGGTCAAGTAAAACAAAACAAAGTTTCAAAACATTCAGCTAGCAAATTGATGTTAGATATAACAAGAAATCATGAAAATTAACTTTCTAAGCATGTGATTACTTTATGGATTAAATTGGTCTATATTTTAAGCCAACACTATAATGACTAATACAATGACTAAAAAAAAAAAAAAACTAAAATGACCCCATTATTTTTATTTATTCTTTGTTGACTGAGTTGGTCTCTTGGGATCTTTTATATTTACCTGAGCTACCACCAACCCAAGTAGATGGGGCCTTTGTTTAATGTCTTATCTAAAGGAAGACACAGTCAGGAGTACAGCACCAACCTACTGGTGTGAAAATAGAACCCACAGCCATCAGCACCCAAGGCAAGTGTACTACCTGTTGCATCACTAACACTGCATTGTCTAAGGGGTTAAGAAATTTAATACATGGAAGAAATACACCAATCAGAACATATTTTCTGATGTTCCTAGTCATTTTGCCTATAAAACATTGATAGTAAAATATAAATACATTGCTTATCATTGATAGGTGGGGAAAGGAGGTTAGGTTAGTGAGAAAAAAATGGCTTACAGAATGGAGTTATTCTGTTAAATAAAAAGACTATAGAAAGGGAACCTCAATGAAAAGGGTGCATATTTTCTGGATAGTTTACTAATAAGTGACATGTACAAAGCAATTTATTCCTTTATGGACTTCCTAATACAGTAGCATGGTGAAACAAATGTTACCCATGATAACACCCATGTAAGTGTCTTGGTTGAACCCTCTAAGATATTTCTTGATGAACTTTGAGATGTTATAAGTAAAGTACAGTTGTGTACACTTACCATAAATTCAGATGTTCGAGTGTATTCACTGTTGCAGTCATCACACTTGGGTTATCTGCCTGCATGTAGCCCTCAGTCGGACGGAATACCAGAGTCTTGGGATTTCTGCATCGGATGCTTTTGCCTCTTACATGACGTCAGGTCGTCAGGGGTATAAAAACATGCAGCCAATACCATTACATCAGTTTTTCTTGCCCCAAATGTCAGGAGCCCCCAAAATAGGAAGCTATTATATGGTGCGGAACACTCCCAGTAAAAAGTAAATACCATTGTCATAAAAAATGGCCATAAAGAGGATAGGTAGAAAGGATAGAAATACCAGGGGGCTGGAGGGAGGGAAACCAGGACTGCAACAGTGAATACACTCGAACATCTACATTTATGGTAAGTGTATACAACTGTACTATGTTCTTCATGTTTCACTGTTGCAGTCATCACACTTGGGTAGATTCCCAAAGCTGAGAAAGGGTGGATGAAGTCAAGAAGTGTTAGGGCGGGCTAGTAGGCCTTGTAAGACTGCTGTAGCAAATCCATCTCTGGATTTAGAAAAAATAGGTAGGTGGTAATGCTTGGCAGAGGTGTGTACAGAACTCCAGATTGCAGCTTCCAGAATGTCCCTGTTAGAGACTCTTCTGAGAAATGCTGTAGAGGTAGAAGTAGCCTTAGTGGAATGTATTCTGATCCCCTGTGGGGTAGGTTTTCCATGGTGCTTATAGCAGAAATGGATGCAGTATGCTATTCATTTGGAAATGTTTATTTTTGAAATGGCCTTGCCCTCTGCCCCTGTAGCAAAGCTGACTAGCAGCTGGTCAGATTTTCTGAAAGGTTTAGTCCTGTCAAGGTAGAACCTGAGCTGTCTGTGCATGTCCAAGGAGTACAGGATCCTCACTTCTTTATTCTGAGGATTAGGGAAGAAGGTTGGAAAATGAATGGATTGGTTTAGAGCCACACTGGATACCACCTTAGGCATAAAGGATGGGCTAGTCCTGAGGGAAACCCTGAAAGCATGGAAAATAATGAAGGGCTCCACAGCTATTAGTACCTGTAACTCAGACACTCTTCTTGCTGAAGTAATGGCTAGAAGCAAGGCTGTTTTCCAAGAGAGGAATTTTAACTCTGCTAAAGCAGCAGGTTCAAAAGGGGGGAGAGTGAGCTTTTCCAGTACAAAGTTAAGGTCCCAGGCAGGGGTGGGAGCTCTCCGAGGGGGCCTTAAATTGTTAGCCCCTCTCAGGAACTGTTTGATGAGAGGGTGAGAAAAGAGAGGTGGCTCTATTATAATGAGCTGAGATGGCGGAGGCATGAATCTTAATGGGGAGAAAGATAGGCCTCTGTGGAGTAGCTCTGCTAGGTAATCAAGGATTTGAGGTAAGGAGGGCACAGCTGTGTCCTTTCCTTGAGACTGATTCCAAGAACAATATTTTTTCCACTTTTCAGCATAGGATTTCCAATACTAGGCCTTCTGGCCTCAAGGATGACGTCTAGCACCTGCTTGCTGAGGTTTGTTGGTGGTGTATTCAGGGGATAAGCTAGGCTGCAAGGTTCAGGGTTTGAAACTGTGGATGCAAAATCTGTCCCTCCTGCTTAGACAGCAGAGAAGGTGTGAGTTGTAGGTGCCAGGGTGGCACTGCTGTCAGACTGCATAGGAGTGGGTACCAGTGCTGGTGTGGCCAGTCTGGGGAAATAAAAGATTTCCCTTGGCCTGTATTGTTTGAACTTGAGTAGTACTTTTGAAAGGAGCAGCAGAGGGGGAAAGGCATAAATTGAGAGGTTTTCCCATGCAAAGGATAGGGCATCCACCTTCCAGGTCCTGCTGTGAGGGTTCCTGGTGCAGAATTTGCTCAATTGGTGGTTCTTGGGGGAGGCAAAGAGGTCCACCTCCGGTGTCCCCCACCTCTGGATTAGAAGTTTGAATGAGTTGGGCTCCAAGTTCCACTCGTGTGGATCCAGAAGATTTCTGCTTAGGTCATCTGCCAGTGAATTTTGTTTGCCTGGCAGGAATTGAGCTTCTAGGTGCACTTGGTTGTTCAAGGCTGTTTTCCATAGGGCCATGGCTAACCTGCAGAGTGGATAAGAATGGGTCCCCCCTTACTTGTTTATGTACCACATAACTGTAGTGTTGTCTGTCTTTATCAGGAGCTGTCCTGGAAGGATTAGGTGTATGAAGGCTGTCAGAGCATTCTGTACAGCTAGCATCTCTTTTTGATTGATATGTAAGATAATGTGTCCTGGGCTCCATTTACCTTGAATGCATTTGCCTGCCATGTGAGCCCCCCATGCATAGTCTGGTGCATCTGTTGTTTGTGTTTGGGCAGCAAGGGGTTGAGTGAAAGGCAGTCCCTTGTTGTGGTTGCATGCTTCTGCCCAACAAAGGAACTCTGCCCTTGGACAAGGTATGATAGGAATCACTGTTTCCAGGTCCTGAGAATGTTGACACCAGAGACATTTTAAGTACCATTGAAGTTTCCTCATATGCAGTCTTATATATGGAATTAACAGAATGCATGAGGCCATGAACCCTAGGGCTTATAGTATTTTCCTTGCAGACAGCTGGGTTTTGGTGACCATTTGTTTGAAGTAGTTTGTCAAACAGACCTGCTTTTCTGGAGTGAGGAATGCCATCTGGGAAGTTGTGTTCAAGCTTGCTCCCAGCAAAACAATTTTTTGACTGGGCACCAGTTGAGATTTCTTTTCATTGATGGTGTACCCCAGTGACGTTAGGAGTCTTTTTACAAATGCCAGATGCTGAGGTAGCAATTTCTGACTGTCCACCTGAATCAGGCAATCGTCCAAGTATGGGTAAATTTGAATATTTCTCTGCCTGCAGTATGCAATGGCTGGAGCCAGGCATTTTGTGAATACTCTGGGCACAGTAGATAAGCCAAAGGGAAGTGCAGAGAACTGATAGTGTATAGAACCTGCCCTGAAATGTAGATATTTCCTGCAAGACTCCCTTATGGGGATGTGCAGATAATCTTCTTTTAAGTCTAGGGTGACTAATCAGGCATCCTTGGCTAGCATTGGGAGAAGCTGCTGCAGTGTAAGCATTTTGAATTTTGGGACCACAAGAAAGGTGTTGAGAATGGATAGATCCAGGATAGGTTGCCAAGAACCCTCTTTTCTGGGAACCAGAAACAGTCTGGAGTAGAAACCCTGTCTCCTTTGTTCTACTGGAACAGGTTAAATAGCCTTAATATTGAGAAGGGAAAGTACTTGCTTTTCAGCCTCTGCCCACTGGTTTGGAGGATGGTTTGGCAACCCACTTGGGGTTGGCAGTGAATGGAAGTAGAATCTGTATCCCTGGGATACAATGTTTGGGACCCATCGGTCCTGAGTAATGTACATCCAGTTTCTGCATGAAGGGCAAGTTTTCCTCCTAGGGGCACAAATAATTGGGCATGGCTGGGAAGGATAATTGACAAGTCATTGTAAACTTTGTACATAAGGGGGGTGGCTTACCACTCCCTGTTTTAGAGGTGGGAGCACACCATTGTTTAGATCTGTGCATACCCTGAGACTGTAGTCTTGGTGGTCTGTTTCCCCTGGGTTTGGACTGAAAAGGCCTGGGAGGGGCTGGAAAGGACCAGTTTTTAGAAGGCAATGCCTAATGAATCTAGGTGGCTGCACGTGTAAGAAATCTTTGACTGTTTGCATAGATTTAGCTTTTTCCTCCATCTTCTCATCTAGTAATTTTGCTTTGACATGATCTGGCAAGATTTGTTCCTTCAGCCAAGCATGCCTTCTCAGTACAGACCTAGTGACTGCAGCCCTGCAAGATGCTTCTAAGGCATCAAAGCCACATTGCAAAGTATGCTTACAAACTTGGTTTGCAGAATGCATTAACTCTTGTAAATATTTTCTGCACAATCTGGAAATAACACCATTTTTTGTTTAATTATTTCCATAATATGTTGCTGGTACTTCAACATGTGAAACTGGCAATTCAAAGCTCTGATGGCAAGAGTTGCAGAGGTATAAACCTTCTTACCCCATCTGTCTAAGGCTCTTGAATCCCTGTCTGAAGGGATAGGGTTTTTGGCTGTAGTAGCCTTAATGTCTTTAGGTGTCTGGGAAATGGTCTCTGGATCCACAGTAGGATTCTTAAAGAAAAATGTGTGAGAATCAGGTACTCTATAGTACCTGTCAGGTTTTCTAGGGGCCGGTGGTAAAGTGTCAGGAGTAAGATTGGATTCCATGAAGACATCATCTATGATATCCAGGACAGTGGGTATAGCTACAGGCCTGTGCTGAGGCAACTCTAAAAATGCGCTGAGTCCCTTTTTAGACTGAGGATAGTCCTGGCATTCTCAGCAGAAATGCTCTCTTAAAGTACGCAAGGTTTCACCAAAAGAAAAATCCTCTGGAGGGGAGGCAGAGGGAATGGATTCCTCTGCATCTGAATCATCATAGGTTGATAAGGGTATGTCCTGGTAATCAGAAGGGTCAGAGTCATCAGACTACTGGTCTGTAGAATCAAAAGGAAACTCAGTTCTTTGTCTTTTAGCAGGGGAAGGCTGGCTTCCCCTAATTAGAGTAATAAGGTCTTCAGCCATTCTAAGCATTTGATTTTGTGGCATGGGAGTTTGAGCATGTGCTTTGGTTGTTGGTTTTCTAGGAATAGTGAAAACTCTGGGCCTGAGAAACTCGCTAGTTTTAGCTAAAAACGAAGTTCTTGGTTTGATACGAACATCGGTAGGTTGGAATACACCCTCAGAAGCTGGTGCCTGCATAGCGGCTTCAGACCCATCCAAGGTAGAGACATCCACAGGTTCCACAGTCGAAGAAGCATCTCGCAGCATACCGGACTCTGAATGGGTCTCAGCAGAGGCCTGCAAATCTGTAGAAGTGAGCATCAGGGACTGCAAAGGCGCCTCACTGAGTACTGGATTGGCAACTAGCTCAATGGAAGCGTCGTCGTCAGTTTTGGGCCTATGCGGTCTGTCTCTGTCTTTATCTTTACATTTTTTCAGAAGATCAGTAGTTGGATGGCTTATCAAAGCCATTTCAGAATATGGAGAATGAGAGCAAAAGAATTTAGTGACAAAGATAGCCCGACGATGAATGGTTTGGGTGTTAAACAAGGCACAAAACCAACAGTGAGGGACGTCGTGGTCTGGGCCTAAACAGGTGATGCAGTAAGAATAAAAATCTCTGTGTGGTACTTGCTTTTCACAGGCAAGACAATTGTTAACTTTTTCTGACATCGGTTAGAGCAAGAAAATAGGATCCCCAATGGGGTACTTAGCTTTAGAAGACTTTAGGTTTGAAACTCGAAAAACAAAAATTTCAGGAAGCACCCGACCGGCACTTCCGAACTGCTTCGGGCTCCTCCACAGCAAGAAAGACTGATGTAATGGCGTCGGCTGCATGTTTTATACCCCTGACGTCCTGACATCATGGAAGAGGTGAAAGCATCCAATGCAGAAATCCCAAGACTCTGGTATTTGGGCCGGACTGAGGGTCTACCTGCAGGCAGATAACCCAAGTGTGATGACTGCAACAGTGAAACATGAGGAACATTGTAAAGTCTTTGAGTAACCCTAGATGAATTCTATAACCAATACTGACATCAAGGCATTACGAAAGGATTTAGAAGTTGTTTTCTTATTATTTATTAACAGAGAGCTTGCTGATGGTTTTAATATTGGTTGAATGTATGCCACTGTTATCTTCAATTACAAGGGAAAGGAAAGTTGAACTGGGTTAAAGGGCTGTGGGCCATTAAGTCTTTTAGAGTTATTTAGCGAAGTTAATTGGGGAATTATTGTCAAGTTACTTTGAAATAGCCTTGCAGAAATTATTCCAAATCTTTACCAACATCCCTGCAGATGTTTTAGATCCATACTCTTCTTTAATCATTTTTATGTCAGTTACAAAAGCAGTTGATGCAAATTTATTGGTAGATGTAATATACTACACTTTTGACACATGCCTTTCTTTGTCTTGACAGAAAATGCAGTCTTATTATACAAACATCAGATCAAGAATATTGCCCTTAATATATAAATAGATGGATCAAGAATGAATGTCCACATGCTAGTCTTGCACCCCCAAAACTCTTGGTGGCCATCTAGCCTAAATCAACTATTGATACATTTGCTTCCCATGCTTCCCAACATCTGGGAACAGTGGACATAAAAGTAAGAGTCAAAAATCATGGACCTTCGTAATTTAGGGAATTAAAAAAGATTTTTCTTCTGCTTTTTACCTCTTTGACTGTTGTCCACCAAGCACATTATATTGTCTGCTGTGCTTGACTTTCATGTAATTGTGAACATAGGCATACCTGATAGGCCTAGTTTAGGGAGTGACACTTTCCTTGTCAGAAATGTATGCCAATGTCACACCATTCTGCATGGAGTATACACTCTGGTCACCATTGTCATTCTTGGTGTGGGACATATACTAACCACTCTCCTTGTTAAGAACAATGAACCGAGGAATCTCATTTACCACTCCAAACTTAAAAACATAGTATATTCTCTGTGGCTTTCAGGATGCAGATTTGTATTTAGTACTCAAGGCATTTCATGATGATTGCTTATTTGAGTGTTTTGAGTTTGATGATGTTACTTAATGCACCTACTTGTTGGATGCTTTTACATCACTCTTATTGCCAGATGCTTGATATGGTAGTCCACACCCACAAATTAACAACTGTGATTGCTTGGCTTTGCTGGAAACCTTTCAAGATCTCCCGTATCATGACATGAGATAGCGAGATGATGGTGGTATGGAAAACACAGACCAAGCCAACATTACACTTAAAAGACTTGCTAACCCATCCCCTTCTCTCATGCCTCTCCTCTGAAAGTGTGTGATTTACTTTATCCTGTTTCTAGATTAACTCCTTTCTAATGTAAAGGGTTTTGTCCCTTGTGATCATTTAGTCACTATTCACTACCTTACTCTATAAATCAATTACCTGCTGCCTCTTTTCTTTTATCAGTCTTCACTGACTCTGTGTTTACCATTACCAACATATAGTTCTTCTAGATTTCCTCATGATGTCTATATTGGAGACAAATAAATATAACTTTATATAAACAGATTAATTATATATAGGAGTTGATGCAGCCAGAGTTTATAGCCATCTAGAAAACAATTTAATTATGGTAATAGAACAAAAAAATGAAATAAAACAAAGTCATAAGGAATAAAATATCGTCTATTGTTAAAAAACAGATATCTGACAAAGGGGAAGAATTTAAGTATTGCATGGAGAGAGTACAAAAAAGCAGTCAACATCTTCTCATATTTATGGATAATAGAATTCTTACCGATGTATAAGATGAATCCTCAATATATCAATTACTTTGCAGTGACTATGAAACAGTGGTAAACCACTTTGCAACTGAGCCATGATAAAGGGAAAACTATTTTTATCCCAGCGATAAAAATTCAAAGGGGGATATTCCAGGGTGATACTTTGTCACCCATCGCTGCTTTATTGTGTTGCCCTTAACCCATAAAGCTGTTAAATTAACAGACAAGCCTATGGTTGCAGCTTAACTCCCAGAAACCAGCCTTGTCCGACAACATGTCATCTTCTTTTTGTGGATGATTTAAAACTGTATAGTTCATCAGATGAATATCTGAAAGCACAACTACAAATGGTTAAAAGTTTCTCAGATGATGTAAGAGTGACATTTGGTTTTGATAAATGTGCAAAAACAGCATTTATAAAAGGAAAGCTGCAGCACCAGGAAAATATCAACCTGGGACACAAACATGATATAAAGGAACTTGAGCAGAAGACAGTGTATAAATATTTAGGAGTGGATAAAAGGTCAGCAATAATGCATGCACAAATTAGAACAAAGCTTTGTAAGGATTATTTCAGAAGACTAAAGCTAATATTGAACACTGCTTTGACATCTAGGAATAAAATCCAGGCTATAAACCAATTTGCTCTTCAGTTCTAACTTAATTCTTTGATGTGATAGACTGACCACAAACAGCACTGAATCAGCTGGACAAGAAAACAAGACAAAAATCTTCATCCATAGCAAATGATATATAAAGCTATACCAAGATTACATATCCCTCAGATGAAAGGAGGTAGTAGCCTCTTCAAAGTAAACTACATGTATTGGTTTGCAGTTGTAGGACTGCATACACATTTGCTTAATTCGTCAGATCCAAGCATAGTGAAAGTTCTAGAGCATGAAGAGAAGAAGACTAAGATGACGATATTTGTTTAGTTTATCAGTAGAGTTTTGGAACCAAATGGGAATGAAAATCTAAACACAAGCAGGTGGGAATCAGACAGCAACTAAAAGTGGCAAAAAATAAAAGAAAAACGTATATAAAAAAGCAGGCCAGAAGAAAAGGAAATGAAATTGGCAAGTATACAAAATTCATAGAACAATCAAATATTGACCAAGATATGATGCAGGAATGGTTAAGGAGAGGGGAGTTGAAACATAAAGATGAAAAGCTAATAATGGCAAGACAACATAGTGGGATACTTACACATTGAGAATGAAAACCACTTGGCACCACAGGACCCGGAAGCACGTAAACAAAGGCTTTCAAAATAAGCAGATGAAGAAATCAAACAGCTGCTAGATCTCCAATGAGCTCCTTTAATATAACTAGGCAAAGTAAAAATCCACAATATCTTCCAAGCGCTTTCACTCGACCACTTGCGAGCTTTTTCAAGGCAAAAAACATTGCTGGAAGTTCATTCACATTAAATACTTCCACAATCATCACATGACTTCCTGTGAACCTTTCCCAACAGGAAAATTACCATATAAGGAAATTCTAAAATGCATTCTTATTATCATTAAAAATTCATTTTCTAAAAAAATCTCAGCAGCTGGATACCATGTTAAACATAAAATTAAATCAAACTGTTAAAATGTGCCAAAAAACAATTCTGCAAAATATTTTTATAATCACAAATAAGTGCAGTGACCCCTTTTTTTCATCGGGGATAAAATCAAAACTCCAAATTAAAACCTAGAGTTACTGAATAGCATTGTAAAACATTTCTTTTCTAAGTTTCAAGTGTATGACATAACATTCCATATATCTTATTATAAAATTTTGTAAATTCAAAAGTGAATAAAACAATAAATGTCATGTTGTGCCAAACTGTGTTATAGACGGGCTTGCCTCAATTTCAGAACACTAATAATGTTAAGGGTGTCGTTCAGACCTGGGTATCTAGTAGCGTCTAAACGGAGCTGCCAAAATAGCTCACGGTATTCTAATTTTGACTCCCAACTAACACCTCTTATATCCGGTTGTACCTGTTCCAAAACCATGAACTTTATGTCCATGTCCTTACATGTTAAAGAGTGTTTATAAAAGGCATTACTTTCCTTCCTTGTATTGATGTCATTGAAGTGTTCATAAACTCTTCTCCTAAACACCCTTTCAGTTTTCCCAATGTAAAAACCATGGCACGTAACACAGCATCCAAGATAGACTACCCCCTTAGATCCACAATTAAAATGTTTGTTAGAGTGGAACTTAAATCTTCTAGAGGGAAGGTAGAAGGACCCCGAATTCAGCATAGCGTGGCATTGCTTGCACATCCCACATGGATAAGTGCCTAATTTCTTTCTATTCTGATTCTGTGGATCCTCTAACCTAATTTCTAAAAGTTCTTTCAAATTCCTGCCCCTTTTCCTAACAAAAGAGGGGAAACTGGGCATAGAATCCTTAAGATCTTCCTGAAGTCTGAGAATGGGCCAATATTTCTTGATAATCTTCTCGATCTGATCTGAGTTTAATTTTATGTTTAACATGGTATCCAACTGCTGAGATTTTTTTAGAAAATGAATTTTTAATGATAATAAGAACGCATTTTAAAATTTCCTTATATGGTAATTTTCCTGTTGGGAAAGGTTCACAGGAAATCATGTGATGATTGTGGAAGTATTTAATGTGAATGAACTTCCAGCAATGTTTTTCGCCTTGAAAAAGCTCGCAAGTGGTCGAGTGAAAGCGCTTGGAAGATATTGTGGATTTTTACTTTGCCTAGTTATATTAAAGGAGCTCATTGGAGATCTAGCAGCTGTTTGATTTCTTCATCTGCTTATTTTGAAAGCCTTTGTTTACGTGCTTCCAGGTCCTGTGGTGCCAAGTGGTTTTCATTCTTGGTTTGATTATACTTACACATTGGTTTGCAAAGTCTATTGAAAAAGTTAGAGAAACAGACAAATGCAGGTTCTGTAAAACATAACTGGAAACAGTTGCACATCCTATTGCTGGGTGAGTTATACTCATGGCTGAGGGTCAGTAACTGTTTGAAATATCAGGACTGGCATGAGTGAGTCCAGTAATATGGAGACTGAATTGCCGAAAATCTGGACTCACACATACTAAGCCCAAATTTGCTCTTTTTCAAAATATTCCCTTTTCTGTGACTTATGGCAATCTCAACATTGATGTATATTTATTTATTTATTTATTTAACATTTGTTTACTGGGAAAGTCCGACTTGGAACAAAGCCAATTTTCAGTGGAGGCCTGTGAAGAAACACTTCAGATGCACGTCTTTGTAAAGTGGGAGGAAACCAGAGTACCCGGAGAAAACCCACATGAATGCAGGGAGGACATGCAGACTCCGCACAGAAGGCACTCCAGTTGAGAATCAAACTGCAGAACCTCTTTCTGTGAGGCAACAATGCTACTGCTGCACAACTGCGCCATCCAATATACAATATATAATACATATATGTATGTATATATATATATATATATATATATATATATATATATATATATATATATATATATATATATATATATATATATATATATATATATATATATATACATATACACACACACACACACACACACACACATAATATATATATATATATATATATATATATATATATATATATATATATGGGTCTACTTGAAAACACCAACACGCAAAACACAGACGATGAGAACACAGAGATCGGAAGATCGACAACTGAGATGACTGACAGTTTAAAAGCTCGATGCTGACAACACTGACATGTTAAGGTAAGTGTGCAATAGTGACAGACTTTAGGGTTAGGGGCAGGTTAAGTGAGTTAGGGTTAGGGTGCGGGTTAGGTGAGTGTGCAATAGTGACGGACCTTAGGGTTAGGGTTTGGGTTAAGGTTAGTGCATAGATAGTTGTGTATGTAAGGTTTAGTGTAGGTTTGTAAGGTTTTTGTTGTGCTTGTGTTGTGTATGTGTTTTTTGGAAAAAGGTATTTGTTTTGTTTTGTTGATTGTCGGGATTGTGGTTTGTCGGGCATGTGAAGTTTCGTGCTTTTAAACTGTTGGTCATCTCAGTTGTCGATCTTCCGGTCTCGGTGTTCTCGTAGTTGGTGTTTTGCGTGTCGGTGTTTTAAAGTAGACCCCTATATATTTTTATATATATATATATATATATATATATATATATATGTATACACACACACACACACACACACACACACACACATATATATATATATATATATATATATATATATATATATATATATATATAAAATATATAATATATATAATATATAAGTTCAGGGTCTGGGGGCAAGCCCCCCCACCAACAAGAAAAGAGGTTTAAAGGAGAAAAGTGATGTTTAAGATTCACTTTTCCGCTGGATTTTCAGTCTTTTTTTTTTAGCATATCGAAACTCAGCATTTCGAGTCCCGACATTTCAATAAGAAGCCCTGAGGGTCTATAAACTAAAGGATACAATAATGTAGTGAGCATATTATATTACTACAACATAGACATTTCTGAGAAGCATTGGAAACATGAACGCCAAAACACTATCAACAATGAAGAAGTTCAGATATTATAGAACACTCAGTGCCAGCTATTTTAAAAATAGATGTAAGAAAATAATTTATAGTAGTTCAAGAAAGAAGGCAAAATTAGCATTAATTATTGAAATTGCTACCCACAGTGATTATATTGTCTTACTTGCAAAGAGACACAAAGTCATAAAGTACCAGGATTTGCAGGCAGAATTGAGAGCAATGTGGAAGAAATATATTCAGACAGTTATAATAGTAGTAGGTGCAACAGAATTACTAAACCAGAATTTACAATCATACTTAAATATGCTCCTGCGGTAGCGTTGTCACCTCACAGAGCGTCTTCTGTGTGGAGACATGTGTGAATGGGCGTACCTTCGTTGAAGGTTGTGCGTCAGGGCTGGCAACTCGGCACGTAAAAATCTACTGCCAATCATTAGCGGACCGGAGTTCTGCTGTGGCGACCCTTAACCGGGAAAAGTTGAAAGACACAACAACTTAAATATGTTCCCACTACATGTAACCCCATGTGAATTGCAGGAGACAGTTTTAGGTACATTTGCAGGTGCTTAGAAAAGCACTCTTGGCTGACAACAAAGACTGAAGCAATACAAATTTAATGAACACTAATATAACCCTGACGTAGGAATGGAAACCATTCTCTTCACATTATTAGAAACTTAAACATTTTGAGAAATTAAAAAAAGAGAGAATGGCCAGTCTTTTTAAATTATTTTTTTCTGGCTGGCTTGGTTGGCTAATGAAACTTCTGGTTCCTTTACAACTGCAATCTCTTACAAGTAGCATTACATAAACCTGGCAATTTTATGGTTCATTCCTCCAGCATGGAATACCACTGAGCCACCATCTTAAAGCAAACCTGCTTCCTGTATCCATAAGAGCAAAAATGCTTCATCTACCTTTATCTATGGTAGCCTTCAAAATAATTTTTCTCCCTCTCTTAATTCTTTGATGAAGATAAAACAAATCTCCAAGTCACTTCATATTGCAGCTTTTAACTCTCTGACCTCAGCCATACCGCAATACTTTTTGGAAGCTGTCACTAAACCTTCACCTTCTCAGCTCCAAAACTATGTTGCAAATTTGGACTGGGATATTTTTTTCACAATATCACTTTAAGAACATGTTTTTTGTACTTTCATGGTTTATTGCTACATAATCGCTATAATAAAAGGTATCAGTCTACATTTACTACCTTATTGCATAATATATAGATCTGAAGTATTATTTATCTTCTGCCTATGCCCTGTGCTGTCTGGCTTATTTGTACATTTATTTGTTCTTGCTGTGTGTTTGTATACTTATTTTTACTGCAACAGGTTGTAGCTGAAAAAGAACCACTGGGACTAGTCTGCCTACCTTAAACAATACCTATCTTTTTGCTTTGTCTTGATAGACAGAGACACACACACACACACACACACACACTTCGAAAGCTATTTTATTGATCGGCATTCGTTGACTCACTTTTTTTGTATCTTGTATTTTGTATTTTGAGCAAATGTTGGTTCAATGATTTTTTTTTTTTAACAATTACAGTTTTTTTGTTTCAATTTAACAAACTCTATGTATATATATATATATATATATATATATATATATATATATATATATATATATATATATATATATGGGTTCCGTTCAGAAGCTTGAAATACTGAAATCTCGAATTTCAGTTTTTCGAGCCCATGAAGCCGAATCCACATAATAGCAAAAGTTTAGAAGCGCAAAATTCAAAACCTCGAATACTGAAGGTTCTGATATGGTTATGTATTCAGGTAAGTGTGTGTGTGTGTGTGTGTGTGTGTTAAGGGGTTTGGGTAGGAGCTGTGGTGTGTGTCAGTGTGTTTTGCTGCTGTGATGTGTGCGTGCGAAGAGAAAGTAGCTTGTGTGGTGGTGTTTTGTGTGTGTTTGTATGTAGTGCGACCTTGGAGTTAGAATATTTAAGTGGGGGTGGTGGTGTGGCACAGCCCCCCCACAAATGGTGGGTTGCAGGGGGTCTTACCCCTCTGCTTTCATGTAATAGAGTGATTGTGTGGTGGATGGTGTGTGTGTGTGTGTGTGTGTGTGTGTGTGTGTGTGTGTGTGTGTGTGTGTGTGTGTGTGTGTGTGTGTGTGTGTGTGTGTGTGTGTGTGTGTGTGTGTGTGTGTGTGTCTCTGTGTGTGTGTAGTAAAACTGCGAAATTCAAAACTTCCGGTATTCAAGGTTTTGAATTTCACGGTTTTTAGTTTTCGTTGTTTTGTGGATTCCACTTCTTGGGCTAAAGATACTGAAATTCGAGATTTCAGTATTTCGAGCTTCTGAAGTGAATATATATATATATATATATATATATATATATATATATATATATATATATATATATATATATATTTTTTTTTTAATCACATTTCATTGAAAGAAAGAACATTGATATATTTGATTGAAAACACATTCCATCAAAATCACAAATCACCAAGCCACATTTCACATAAAATTTCTTATACAATAAATATATGTCCAAAAGCTTTTGTGGGGTACTTTGCCCCCCACATTCCCTTTACTTAAATATACTAACTCTGAAATCACTCAACTGCTGAGAAAAAAGAAAGCTCTTCTAATACTAAATCACTACTGGTGAACAAACACAAGATTCTAGAGATGGAAGTATAACATAATAATAGATATTTGCAAGGGAAAATACTGATCAACATTAAACTACATCACAATTCCTATAATGGTTAAGGTGTTTACCTTAGAAACACAATGTGTAGGGTTTGCTTCTTATATGGGATAACTGGCTATGCTTAAAGTAGTCTATAAGGGCAGTTAGCCTAGTACTAATCTATGAACCTATCCAGCACAACAGCAGCACTATTTATTTATTTATTATGACTGGGTTAGTCTGACGGAGCAGAGGCCCTTTTTCAGTATAGGCCCAAGGAGAAAAGCTCCAGTTGTAGAAGTAAAAAGATACATACATGATATGATATGACATAAGAAACTATGAAAAAAAATAATTTCATTCAAGAATTTAAGTACTTTCAGGATAATATGTAACTTCAGGCAGAAGTATATAGTATAACTTATAATTTGGAGTTTGCACTAGGAATTAAATTAAGGTAGATAACAGAACAAAAAAGATGAGTTTGGAGGGAGAGAGTTAGTAGAGAGGTAATGAATGATTGTGGGAAGGAGAGTTAGGTGTAATAGACAGGAGGGTGGTTCAAGTCGGGTCAGGGCAAGAACAGGACCATGAGTGTAGTAGGTAGTCTTTTAAACTTTTTTTCAAGCAGTTAGTGTTAGAAATAGTTCTTAAACCAGGGCCAGTTTATTCCATGCATTAGCAACTGAGTAACTGTAGAGAAGTTTGCCTATGTTTTTTGGCTTATAAATTTCCAGGAAGTGTTGGTCAGACTTTGGAGTGTATGATTAGGAGTACAGAGAGAGATGAGAGTTGAGAGAGCAGAACAATAGGTGGGTTTGTTAAAGATGGCATGAGTCAGGTGTAGCTGAGGCTGAAGGAGATGTTGGCAGAATTCTAGCCACTGTAGGTTTTTTTAAAGACAGGCAGTTGTGTGGGAGACAGGGTTGATTTGCAGTAAATCTAGCAATTACATTATATGTAAGTTCAAGCTTAGCCATAAGATTAGATTGTAGGTTAGTAAGTGTTGGGGTGGCATATTATAGGGTGGGTAGTAGGTAGGCTTGTGCTAGAGAGAGTTTAGATTCTTTTGCGGCAAATTCTTTTGTTCCTGTAGAGCAGGTCCAGTTTTTGATGAGTCTTTTTGATGCACTGTTGGATGTGGAGATTGAATTTTAGTTGAACATCTATTATGACTCCTAGCAGTTTTGTGTGAGGTTCTACTTTGATAGTTGTGTTGTTGAGGGAGGTGACAGCGAAGGTAGATTTGTGCTGTGAGAGAGATTTAGAGAGGAAGAGGAGAGGTTTGGTTTTCTTAGGATTGAGTAGGAGTTGGTTGGTTGCTTGTTAGCCATTTTTCAACTGAGTAGCAGGATTCTTGGGTAAGGATGAGAAGGTGGGAGAGATTGTCAGAGGAGGAGATTATTGTAGAGTCATCAGCATATTGTATCAGTGAGGAGCGAGGACAAGATGTGTAGAGGTTGTTAGTGAAAATGTTAAAAAGTAGGGGTCTAAGAATGGAGCATTGGGGAACCCTGGTTTGGACTAGGAGGAAGGGGGAGGAAGCAGATAGCCATTTTACATACTGAAGCCAATTGGAGAGGTAGCTAGAGAACTAGGTAAGAGCAAAGTTGGAGAGATTGAGGCCAGATAGTTTAGAAAGGAATAGATTGTGACAGACAGTGTCAAAGGCCTTTGAGAGGCCTTGGAATAGACAGGAGACTACTTTGTCATTGTCACAAAGTTTACAGATAGCCTGTGTGAAAGATATTATTGCTGTCAGTGTGCTGTAGTTAGGGCAAAAGCTGTGCTGAGTAGGGGTCAGGAGGTTTTCTTGTAGAAGATAATCTAAGAGCTGCTTATGAATGCACTTTTCAAGACACTTTTCAAGAATCTTTGATAGGGGAGACAGAATGGCTATAGACCTGGAGTTAGAGGAGTCTGTGAAGTCTCCTCCTTTGTGTATGGGTATAACATAGAATTTCTTCCAGCTATCAGGGGACTATGGTTTCTAGGACTGCTCTGTTGATTAGTATGGAGATGGGATATGCAACAGAGTTTGCAGTAAGTTTAAGGAAGAGAGGAGGTAAATTATCAGCAGATGGGGAGCAAGTTTTGAGTTTGCAGAGAAGTGATGTAATATAAGCAGTGAGACAAGCTTAAGAGAGAAGGAGGTTGTGTCGGGAGATTGGGAGGGTGAAGTAGTTGCGTAGGTGCTATTGTCTTTTTTAGTTAAATTGCAGATGGTGTCAATGAAGAAGAAGTTAAGAAAGGTGGAGGTTTCTATGGCAGAGCTATTGGGGCAGGGGTTAGGTGTGGAAGGACTGCCTGGATTTAGTAGCTTGTTGACTGTATTCCGGAATTTTGTGGGTTTGTAGTGGGGGTTATTTTGGGGTTTTAGGTAGAATTTTTTTTTGTCATAGTTGACCTGTTTTTTGGTTAAATTATGGAGTTCCCTATAACTTTGAAGGTGGATAGGAGATGAGGTTTTTTTCATTTTTTTCCAGGGATTATCTCACTTGTATATAAGGGAGTGAGTGGACTGAGTTAACCATGGAGCAAAGTTAGATTTTATTCTTATTTTCCTGATGGGAGCCAGGGAGTTTAGAATGTCTAGGAAGATACTGTTAAATTTTAAAACAGCTTCTTCTAGGGAGAGGTCATGGAGGAATGACAATTGTGGAGGGCATATGGTTAAAGGTGTATGGGTTGAAATTAGAAAGTTTACAACAGTCTTTGTATCGGTGAGATTTGCACAATTGGAGGGAGTGTCTTTGAATATAGGTGGGAAGGTGGTCACTTAACGTATCAGGCAACATGGTGGGGTTGTGATATAGGTTAGGAGTGGAAGTGAGAATCCAGTCAAGTATAGTGCTGGTATTAGTGTGTTTGCTCAGATGTGTAGGGGTAGTGATTAGTTGGGAGAGGCCATAGAGGTTGATGCTGGCATTTGGAGAGTCAGTGGATAGTGAATTCCAGTCTATATTAACGTCATCCAGAATAATAGTTTCATAGGAGATAGCTTGTGAGATCCAGAAGAGAAGGAGTTTGAGGGCAGGGATGTTATTTCCTGGAGGAATATAAATGGAGGCAATGGCTATCTTTTTGTGATTGTTCAATTTGCAGTTAACTATGGGGACTTCTGCTGGGTGGAAATTAGAGGGTGAGATTGTTAGAGGGTAGAGGGAGAGTTATTCAGAGTACAATATAGTTACACCTTCCCCTTTTTCTTAACTCTTTCCAGGCAGATGATCTTACAGCTGCGGGGGTTAGAATTTCACTGTCAGAGATGTGGGGTTTTAGCCAGGCTTCAGAAAGAGTGAGGATGTCAGGGGAGTGGAGAGAGATTCAGGAATAAAGATCAGTGACATTATTCAAGGTATTTTGAATGTTTGGGGAAAGTATCATTAGGCTTCTGGTGAATTTGGAGGAGTAAGTCAGTGAGAGGGAAGTGGGGGGATTGGAGAGGGGGTGAGGGATGGGTAGGAAGAAAAGGGCTGGTGACTGATCCTGGGTTGGGATGTATGTCACCAGAGAGTAGTAGGTTTAGTGTAAGTAGTTTAAGTGGTGAAGTGTTGAGGCTAAAAAGTGGTATTTATGTTTTATTTTGGAAGGGAATGAGGGCTTTTGAAATAATTAAATTTTGAGCAGGTGAGTGTTATAGTGGTTGAAAAGTGAGGGAGCAATTGGAAATGAGGGAGTGGTTGTGAGATTAGTTTGTGGGTAGGTAAGTGCAGGCACTGGGTTTATGTTGGTAAGGTTGTGATGATATGAGGTAGAGATACACAGAAGAAAAAGCAGAGGAGTAGTGAAGAGAAGAAGTAGCATGTTGTGAGTTTAATGGTTGGCTGGGGACAGTTAGCTTAGAAGAGTAGAGAGCTAAGTATATAAAAGGAGGGAGATTGTGTGGTATAAAGCATTAGAATGCTTATATGTTGCTAAGTAGCAAAACAGGATGGTTTATGACTGGGTGGGAGAAACAGTAGAGTTAGGGAGTAATGGATTGGCCTATCTTTAAAGGACATTGCTAGGAAAGAAGAAGTGGGAGTGGACAGGAGAGTTTGGAAGGAAGTTGGAAGATGAAGGTGGGTGTGGTTTGGATAGATATTAAGTATAAGTTCAGGGTATGTGGGGGAGGGTGAGAATTGGGGGTAGAGTAGGGGAGTAGAGTAAGCCCGAGCGTAGCGAGAGAAAACAGAGTGGGATGGACTGGGTCACGATCACTGTAGGGTGAGAAAAAGTAATTAGAGAAAGGCTGTAGATATTGGCAGGGAGAGACTACAGCTGTTCTAAACTTCAGTAGTGAGAGATAAGAGTATCGCTGGAGAAGACATAATATACAGGGTGCAGGGAAGCATAGAGGGAAAAAAAGCAAGTATTAAAATAAAAAGTGTGCTAGGTCAGTAGGTAAGAAGAGAGTGTAGAAAAAACAAAAACAGAGACTAGGAAGGAAAACAGCAACAGAATAGATTCAGTGGTGTGCAGCAGCCATTACATTAAATGTTATTGTAGTATCACGTGAGGCTATAACGTACATATACAAGTTGTTTTGTTTTCTTTGCAGTGCATTTTGGTAGAGCTGAGGAGCCATGTTTGGCTTTGAGCATGGTAGAGGTGAATTTCTATAGCCTTAAACAGCCTTCTATCAAATGTGATTAATTGATTTGTGTTTTCAATTAAATATGTTTTTAATCAGTTGTGTCTTCTCTTTTTTTCCTTTTCAATGAAATGCGATTATATCAAATGACAGACACACACACACACACACACACACACACACACACACACACACACACACACACATATATATATATATATATATATATATATATATATATATATATATATATATACACATATGCATACACACACCACTTCATTTCTGTGGCATCATAATCATTATTTCAGTAGACCAGTGCATTAACTAATAAGGCTGAAATTCTGTGAGATTAAGTATCAGTGGGGATTAGGGATTTGCTCCTTTTCCCTAGTGAGGTGAGATCTCAAGGTTAGTATCTAGTTAATCTACATAGAGAAGCAGGGTTGTGAAAGTAGTGTTTAGGTTAAATTCAATAATGCGGTTCTCAATTAATTTTGGTCAATGGAACTTTGGAACTTCTTCCTATGAAAGTGCTGTTGACCACTCATCATGCCATCCTATATATATATATATATATTCATAGATACATATCACCATCTGCGGTGGTGGTGCTGCGGTAGCATTGTCGCCTCACAGTAAGACGTTGTCCTGTTCAATTCTCAGCTAGAGCGTCTTCTGTGTGGAGACATGCGTGAATGGGCGTACCTTCGTTGAAGGTTGTGCATCAGGGCTGGCAACTCGGCACGTAAAAATCTACTGCCAATCATTAGCGGACCGGAGTTCCGCTGTGGCGACCCCTAACTGGGAAAAGCCGAAAGACACAGCAACAACATACATATTTACACCATACTTACACACATTTACTTTCTGCTATGTTTGGATGACCTTGGTTATGTTCTACATAAAACTTTCAACCATTCTTTTTGCCTTCGATCACATTGATATAATCTTTCTGTGATGAATGCTTTGACAGTATGATGTAAACTGCCAAATGATTAATGGTAGGTCAGTGACAGATCTGATTACATTTTATTTATTTCATTATTTGTTTTTATAAACATGCATTGCTGCTCTTTCCATCCATCTTTGTTTTACAAGTTATTTCTTTTCCAGTTATACTTCTGGTATTAAAGTTGCATCTCATTGTGAAATAAAATGAAAATTATTAAAGCAATAACATCCACCAGAGTAGCCAATACTTTGCTTAGAATATTGTCTCTGCATTTGTATATGTTGATGTTGTGTTGTGTGTGTGTGTGTGTGTGTGTGTGTGTGTGTGTGTGTGTGTGTGTGTGTGTGTGTGTGTGTGTGTGTGTGTGAGCATGCACGTGCCTGTACACGTCTGTGTATATGGTGCCTATTTGCTTGCCTTGATAAAACCAGTCCTTTTATGTGCTGCAGAAATATATTGTTATGATAGTGACTCTACTATTTCTTTAAGTATAACTTATGTACAATTGTTGAATGTGAGATATGTCAGAAACTGTAAATAATGAAAAATAAAATTCTGTATATTTCGTTTTTAAATATAATATAGACCATGTAAAACATTAAGAGTAATGACTGTATTCATATAACTGTATCACATGTTTATTGATTTGCTATTATTTATTTGGATTTGTTAACGAGGATAGAGCACTGACTCACATGGTCCTTTTTTCATATTCACCCCAGGAGACTTGCTCATAGTCACACAGCAGACACATGGACTCAAACCCCTGACTACTGGAAGCAGCTTGTCAACAGCTGCCTTAATCCTCTGTGCTAACTCCCAGAGCAAATGTTATCACCTGACATTTTTTTTCTCTTTCTGAGTATGTCTGAAAAAAGAGGGAAAAATGTTTGAGATATTTTATGTTATGTATTCAGTTTGGGTCTAGAAGTGCTGGTGTGCTAGAAACTCACCTGCTTGCTGACACTTGCTTGAAAAGGAAGTGATTAAACTCCTACTAACCCAAACTCCCTTTTCTACATAGCCCTTCCAACAACTGACCCTATAAAATTATATAACCCTAAAAAAATCGTATTCTAAAATTCCTATCTAGGTCCCAGCCTGAGTCCTTGCTCCATTACCATAAACTTCCACTCTCGCTGCCCTAACCCTAAAGTATCCCATCACTCCATAAACCTAAAACCCAACCTCCTTCCCTAAACCCAAATTCTCAGACTGATCACTAACCCTAAAACTCCCCTTCTGCTTCCTAATCCTAAAATTCCATTCTCACTCCCTAACCCTAAAATCCCCTCACTCTTCCTAAGCCTAAAATCCTCCTTCCACTCACTAAACCCAAAATTTCGAGTGTATTCCAAGCTCTTGCCCGTAGTATGCCCATTCTTTTTGCTTACATTTGTTATGCCGTATTCCCTTCTTATTTTTACCTTTGAGAGAATGATTTATACTGAATAAATAAGGCAAAGTGGCTTGACCTATTAAACTTTATATATATATATATATATATATATATATATATATATATATATATATATTTTTTTTTTTCTTTATTTGTGCAAAATGTTATCATTCTATGGGGTCCACTTTTCAAATCTTGAATTACAAGGTGTCAAGAAGCCAAAATGCTGAGCACAAATGCCCAGAATAGCTAAAAGAAACACATCTAGCTGTGTGTTTTTGTGTGTGGGGGAGGAGCCCTCTACAACCCCAGATTTCTATTTATATATCTACCTATATGTATATGTGTATATATATATATATATATATATATATATATATATAATATATATATATATATATATATATATATATATATATATATATATATATATATATTTATATGTGTGTGTGTGTGTGTGTGTTAAGGTTAGATTAGGGGTTACATAAGGGGATAGGTTTTGTGTATGACAGAATGTTTGTGAGTTAGGGTTAAAATAAGGGTCGGGTAACAGGCTAGATTTAGTGTACCATTGACAGAGAGTGAGTGTTGGGGGTTAGGGTAAGAGTAGCAGTCAGGTAAAAGAATACATTTGGTGGTGTGTGTGTGTGTGTGTGTGTGTGTGTGTGTGTGTGTGTGTGCGTGTGTGTCTGTGTGTGTGTGTGTGTGTGTGTGTGCGTGTTTGTGTGTGTGTGTGTGCGCGCTCGCACACTGACTATCCAAGCTATCTTGTATAGTGGTAGTAGTACAAGAAGTGTTTTTTAAGGTAAGGTGTATGTTCATAGATTCATAGGTTCATAGATTAACACTAGGCTAACTGTCCTTGTGGGCAGGGTTAGGGTTAGCTTGCATTAGTATGGTGGAGTGGACAGATGAAGTAGTAATAAAAGAAAGGCTTAATATTATGGGGAGACATTTTAATAAAGCAGATTATCCAGCACTCCAAACTTTTCTGAGATATTGGGAATGGAAAGCATATTTTGATGTTATTAATAACTTGTAGTATGCTGTGGAGCAATATGTCCCTAAGGAAAAGAAATCTCTAGCTTTGAAATATACTAATCCTTCTTGGTTATATGTAGACTACAAGGTGAATAATGAAAAAAAGAAAGTGTTGGCAGGTTAAGACAGTGTTTAGGTTCATAGATTAATACTAGTCTAACTGCCATTGTGGGCCATTTTTAGCCTAGCTAACTACCCTATGTGAGAATCAAACCTTGCACCTTGTGTCTGTAAGACAAGCACCTTAACCATTATGCCAATCTCCCACTTAAAGGTGTGGATACTTCAAGATTAGAACTATGAACACCATCTCTCATGCTGACTTCCCTAGTCCACTGAGCCACTTAAGGATAACAAACAAAACCAAGTTGTCTGTTGTGCGATTAGAACCCCTTCCTATCTACAATTACACATTATAGCTTGCAGTACTTATCAACTGCGCCACAGAGTTTTATATGCCCATCTAAGCAAAGTGGGGTTATATACAAAGAAGCTGCAGCAAGAGATAGAAAGTTGATTTGGAAATCCAGGTGTAGACACAAGTTAAATTAAGGGAAGAATGTGGCTGATAATAACAGTCATCATCAAACTTGGTCAGCCGCAGGCTTTGCCTGGACCTCTGAGAAGTAGATGCCAAACACTAGGGGTCCTGAGACAGATTCCTGGTGAACACCACTAGTGACAGGTCTGCTGTTGGAGGTGGAGGCACCTACTTTGACCTTGTGGATCCTATTGGTGAGCCAGTTGGCCACCCACCTGATGAGATAGGGATTTACGCCAACTTGTGTTAGCTTTTTGATGATGCCTGAGTGGGGGATTGTGTCAAAGGCCTTGGCCAAGTCAAGACAAGCTGTATGTGCTGACTTTCCCTCATCCAGGGCCTTGGTGACAGTCTCAAAGAAGTCAACCAAGTCCAACAGGCAAGATCTGCCCTTGACGAATCCAGACTGGGTGGGGTCAAGTGCTTGCAGATTACCTATGTCCTTGTTTATGAGAGCCATAATAATATGCTCCATGGCTTTACAGATCATTCTTGTTAAGCTAATGGGGGTGATAGTTTCCGGGGTCAGTAGTGGCACCACCTTTGTGCAAGGTGGTGACAATGGCAGTTCTCACTCTGCTGGAATGAAGCCAGTACTTAAGCTGTGGTTGAATAGTGTGCTCAATGGTGAAGCTGGTTCTTGCTGGAGATGGTGCAGAATACAGGCTGGGATACTACCAGGTCCCATGGAAAGTGTGTTCTTTGCCTTGGATAGGGCCTTTAACTCTTGATCTACAGAGATGTGAAGTGTGGCACAAGTATCGGGGATGTTGAATGGGCCTTTGGGGGGATAGCGGGTGAAGTTTGCACTCAACCTATCTGCTAGCAGACTGGCTAAGTCAACAGGATCAGCGTAAGTGATACAGTTAAGTACTAATTCAGAATAAACCTGGGCTTTGCCATGGAGGTTTCTGATGTAACAGAAGAAGGATTTGCGGTTTCCCTTTGTTTTGGAGGCTAGTTTCAATTCATAATTGGCTTTGGAGGTTTTCACTAGTGATCTAATTTGCTTGTTGAGGCTGAGGAAGGAGTTTTTCCAATTTGGAATTTGTTCCTTTTTACCCTTGGACAACAGTTTCTTCCTTTTGTTGTAAAGCCTGTTGACAAAGGATGTCCACCAGGCAGGTTTGTGTTTTCTGGAAGAGCAGGTTTTCGGTTGAGTATGGCTGAGTCCATGCTTGTATACTGCACTGGCATACTGTTCAGCATAGTTATCTGCATCCTCTGAGAGGGGGCAGCAGTGTGATGATGACATCCTCCCTGATGAGGTTATAGTCAGCTTTTGAGAAGTTTTTTAGCCTGGTTATGGCTGGGGGGGGTGTGTTGGGTAGGCTAGAAACTTTGAATGAGACAGACCGATGATCTGATCTCACCACGGAAAAACATACTATGGGATCAATGCACCGGTCACC
Source organism: Protopterus annectens (assembly GCF_019279795.1). Taxonomy (NCBI): domain Eukaryota; kingdom Metazoa; phylum Chordata; order Ceratodontiformes; family Protopteridae; genus Protopterus; species Protopterus annectens. Next base: position 400,573,921 of record NC_056730.1, on the reverse strand, counting down.
CATGTTGGTGAGAAACAAGTCCAGAATGTTATCTCCCCTTGTGGAGGATGAGAAGAGCTGGTTTAGTGCGTTAGAACTGATGAAGTCAAGGAATTATTGGGTGAGAGCATTAGTGCAGGAATAGTTCACCCAGTCTATGGTGGGGTAGTTGAAGTCACCAAGAATCAGGGTGTTAGGGGATACCTTGCTGAAGTCAAGTAGGTCCAAATAGGAGGAGTGGGTGTCCAGATACACAGAGGGGGTCTATAGCTGGCTATAACTTGGATGGGTGTCTTGCCAACTGTCAGTTGCACCTAGAGTAATTCCAGTGCATCATGTTGGCAAACCATTCTGGAGGTGTGCCTGTCTTTAATGAAGATAGGGACTCCGCCACCCTTAGACTTCCCGACTTCATTTTGGGGTCAGAATGTGCGGAATGAGGTACTCCCTGGTAAGGCAGGGGTGCTCTCCACAACCCTGAACCAAGTTTCCTTGACCGCACAGACATGGGCATCTTCCAGTGTGAGGAGAGCCTCCAGTGAGTGCATTTTCAGGTTAAGGCTTAGAGCATTAAGCAGCATGACCTTCAATTTGCTTTTTGACAGATGTTTTATGTTTAACTCCGAACCACACCAAAAAAAAAACAATGACAGTCCCAGTCACAGAAATATGCACTGACCACGAAGATGCAACCACTTTCCTTTTATTTAAATGTTAAAATAACAGCAAAAACTGGTTAAGCGCTTTCATCTACTATGGTAGATTTCATCAGAACCATTACTAACAGCCATTATCCACTTTATATATGGCCCTAAACCAATCAAAAACTAAAAATGTGTATACTATACAAACTAATTAAAATTTAAAGTGCTCAGTGCATGATTCCACAATGTCTACCTATCACAATTTTCTTTTTTATCATGAATAAAACTTATGTGTTGAGACTGTTCATCAAACATAATTGATATAAAGACACAATAATACATATTTACTGATAAAACAAACAGTTCACATAATATATACAGATGTATGTACAAAGTGTTAAAAATGTTAATAATCTAGAATACCTAATATTTATTGTTGATGTTTTATGTTGGAAGATTTGTCTTTGGGACATAGCCTAAAAAAGGCACAATGGGGGAGACAAGAGCTTCGGCCAGGATCCAGAATCCCAGGGGTGACAGGTGAAGGCCATCTCTGGTAAAGCATCAAGGCCTGTCAACCATGTCTTCCCAGGCAGACAGATACTGGATCCCCTTGGAAAGACACCAAAAATTAAGCCAGTTGTTGAAGTCTATTATTTTTTGTTGTTATTGTGGTATCATTCTTGGTGAAGGTAGGATGCTGCTTAAGGCTAGGGTCATATCTGCCTGGGACATATACTCATCATGTCTCTCTTCGTATAGTCCAGGGAGGTACATCTCAAGTCATTTACACCAACATTCCAAAGACATGCATCTGGACTGCATCTCTAGGTCTCTGCTGAAAATGGACTTTGTCCCAGTCGGATTTTCCCGGTAAACAAATGTTAAATAAATACATTTTTAATTTCACTTTACTGTGACTCACAGCTACAGACAGTTGCTGTCCAGCCTGATAACAAACAGAAATTTGACATGCATGAATGGATTGCATATGATGTAGCTTCAGTATCACTAGCACAATTCTTTGAAAACAAAGTTTTCTAGTTAGCACAGCCTCAAAAAGTTCACAAGAGGAATTAGTTTGGTGGCAATTTTAAGATATGTTTGCAATAATGTCCCCACCATCATTTTTCTTAAGATCAGGTAAAAAATAGCTGCTATATTTAGTGTCTCGATAATAGCAATAAAATTTTTTAGTTAAAAAATGGCAAGACACCTTGGCAGAGCAACTATCACCATTCCAGTTTCAGTTCTTTACTTACAGTTGATGGAAAGCAAATTTAAACTTATGCCAAATAAAAATAGCTGTGCTAAGCGAACTCAAGGATGTAAAACCATTCAATATTAATGGATAGATGGCTAAAAACCCTCTCTAGGCATATCATGTCAGTACAAACCCTGTGCTCTAAGTTGCATTTTAGGAAATGTAAAACTTGAAAATTATCAGGACTAACATTAAAAACTTCTGTTTGGTGAGATGAAGACCGACCTGTTAATTCAAAAATTTACTGGGATTTAAACAGCCAGTGTGTTTCGCTGACTATCTTACAGCAAACCGTTTGCAGAAGGCGTGAAACTTTAACAACTGTTAACTTAACAGACAGTTATTGTTCAACATAAACTTGCTTTTGGCTATCAATTTGGATGGTTACCTTCAACTATCTGAGGCGTTTATTTCAAATTTGCTTTCCATCAACTGTAAGTAAAGAACTGAAACTGGAATAGTGACTGTTGCTCTGCCAAGGTGTCTTGCCATTTTTTAACTAACAAATTTTTCTTAAGATGGTTTGGCTGATGGTGTGCTTGTTGTCTTTATATAGTTTATGTTTCTGTGGTCATTTTTATGTGTATGCTATGTGTGTGTAAGATCAGGTTTCACCGAAATGTAGTTTGTTGGACATAAATACTGTATTCTCTTTGCACAGACCTGGAAAACAGCCATATTAAAGCAGGCCTTTATCTTTATTTTATATTTTGCATTTTGCATACAGTTTCAATAGAAAGGAATGTTTCAGTACAGATGAATAATGTTCAGTCAAGAATACTGATAAAGATAGGATGTGCTAACAGAATGCGCAGTACATTGAGTAAGTACAAAGAGATCTTGTTTAGATGGTGCGAGGCTTGGGAGCCAAGGTTAAAGAAATATGCAGAACTTGTAGGAAATTTACAATTTTAGTATTATTTAGGAGATATACTTCAGACACAGAAGTCAGTCAGTTAGTTCAGACTGATAACTGAAAGTGATAGCAGTGCAGCCCACAGACATTCAGGTACAGACACTCAAAATTGAGTACAAAAGCATTCTGAGCACTGAAACTATGGACAGTATAATGAGTACAGAAGGAACAAGCATTGTAATTCAGTCTATTTCAGTTTATCACTACTGTTATTGGAGATGGTAAGATTTGATTTGGATATTGATAACAGCTACTTCCAGTATATGCTGCTACTGCATAATAAACCAAAAACTGGCATATAAAGGAGAGACTGGCACTTTTCAGCACAGTTCTGGGTAATTAAAAGATCATGATATTTCTACCAGTTATTTCCAGTATTTACAGCATCATACAGTTCCTTCAATTCTTACAGTGTTTAATTTATGATTTTAATACGCATGTGTGTTTACTCTTTGACTTCTGTGTACTCTATTTGTAAATGTGCATTTTATGTTAATCTGAATGGCTGTTTTCTGTCATGAATGGGGCTATTGGTCTTTTCTACTGTGTGTATTTAAATTCCATAATGGTGCTATTGAAAATTCAGAAATGTACAAAGAACTCACATCCTGTTTTTGGCAGAACAGAAAATGAATTTATGAGCATTTTAGTTAGGCACAATGAGCAATTTATTGGAAGTTTAACATTAGAAATTAAAGAGTTAAATACCTGTATTATACTTGTATTATTCAAAACTATCCCTCAATGGATGAAAAACAAAGTTTGATCAAATCTTTATTTATCTAAAATGGCATGAAACTATCAATGGATGAAAAACAAAGTTTGATCAAATCTTTATTCATCTAAAATGGCATGAAACTATAAATGGATGAAAAACAAAGTTTGATCAAATCTTTATTCATCTAAAATGGCATGAAACTATCAATGGATGAAAATTCATATAAAATGGCATGAAACTATCAATGGATGAAAAACAAAGTTTGATCAAATCTTTATTCATCTAAAATGGCATGAAACTATACAAGCACAATGAGACTGAAGTTTGAGCGGTGAGACTTGGCATTCGTCTTGAGAACACATAATGGTGATGATCATAATTCGTTTTAGTGCACGGAGCATTATTTACTGCATATGCTACAGAAAAAAATATCTATCTATACATATATCTATATATATAGATCTATGTATATAAATATACAGTAGCTCTATGTATTGTAGCAGGTTTTAAAGCCTTTGAAAGCTGGTAAATCACTTTAGTGCTGTCAAAGAGACTGCAGGCAGAAGTGAAGTGTCTTTAAGTATAAGCTGTTTTTTTTTATAACTGCATCAGAGAAAATATTTTAACAGCTTGTAAAGCTGTTTTACCTTCTACCATTGCTGTGTGTCATCCTTCACTGATCATTGTGAATCCCCCGTCCAGGACTTGATCTTAACAGTGCTTTGGGTTGGTTAACAAAAGCATACATACTGCTTCCATCAAAAGTGTGGAAGCATAAAATCATGTTCCCTGTACCCTGTCTGTCCCTGTAAATGTTGCAGTACTACAGGACCCAACAGTGCACTTTACTACCATTGTATGTCAAAAAATACCTGCACTCCACCAAGGCCAACAGAACCCGAATGGTGGCAGAAATAAACCAGATCGCATGAGTGCAAAATAACCATTTTAATGTTAAAATGCCAAAATAAAATGACTTAAGCGCTTTTATCTTCTTACATAAAAGACTTTATTAGTTCAGAACTGAATAAACCAATAGCAGCATACATTTGTGATTCTGACCATTGTGTGCCACCCACCCTGCCAATGCCATGCACTATGAATATCAGCCAAATTATGCCTGCTCCATGAACTTACAACTATAGTGTTAACAACACCTGCCTTCAGTATATGTGCAGCACACCACTAAGTTGTAGTTTAAGGCAGGCTATCTGTGAGCATGTCAGTAACCCCTATAGTATGACTCACATAGGGCTTTCTATTCATGCATGTCTGAAGGTCCAACCAGGTAAGACATGCTGTAATGTGTTATGAATATGTTACAACCAATCCATAAATGCAACACATTGCTATGACCAATCTCCCCTAAAACACCTCAAATCCCCATAGAGCAATACCAGGCTGGCATGGTTAGACAATGGTATTTAACTTCCCCTTCCAACAAATACACATCCTCTCTCACAGCCACTGCCTTGTGTAGGGGATGAATGGAAAAGCAGCTTAAACCCACCAATGAGAGAGGTCACATCCCAGAGGCCTGTACACTACATGGGCCATTGCAATAAAACTCCTGGAGACCCCGGTTACAAGGCTTCCCTCTTGAAAAAACAATACGTGATCCTGCGTGAATAGTCATTGATCACACAAGCATCTACCATGCAACAGTGTTACACTAACTGCTGTCCTCTTCACAGCCACCTCCCCTCTTTCAAGTATACCACATGATAGAGGAGATACTCATGACACAAATATACCAACATACAATACACAGCAACAAAGTGAAATTAACATTGTAATATCCACTGTCCCCAGTCTAACCACTTTCCTGGATGCCTTTCCTTCTGACACCTCAGATTTCCTACTGAGATACATAAATTACAGTGGCAGCAAATATCATACCATTAAAAAAAATCTTGACTGCGTACATCTCCTCCAGTCTGCAGCCCCTTGTTAACTCAACCTCTGTCCCAAAGGAAACAGAACATGTAAATCAGTAAACATCACAAAGCAGCAGCTGATGTCTAAAAACAGTTCAATAACATTTACAGACAGTATCCCCAGTTCACCTGCCTCATGTGTAATGCTACTGAAACCCCAAAAGTGGCATCCAGAGCCAATAAAGGTCACTCCATCATACTGCTAAATGTAGCAAATTCCTTAGTGCAATGACCACAGTCATGGCTGCAACTGTTTTAGTGTATGATTTTGAGGATCTCAGCATGGTATTTATGCTAAAGTCATGGTATTCTCCTTCCTTATGTGCCATCTTCTACCTCTTTTTGCAGTCCAGTCTTCTTCATCATCAACTGCCCTCCCTCTGTCAATATGTATTTAGGTTCTATATTAGATAATCGAACGTTTGAAAGTTCGGCTACCATATGGTTGACACCATATGATTGAACTTTCAAAAGTTTGAATATCTAATAAAAATAAATAAACTACACAAAACACCTACCTGAATGCTTTAAGAAGGGGAGCAAGCCCCCCTGTGCACCTCCCACACCCCCGATCTTTAAATATACCAACTCTGAGATTGCACTACAGTACAGAAAAGGGAAATCTTCCCATTCCCTGCTGTACGGAGATCTCCGTTACAACATTCGAACATTCAAAAATCCAATCATATGGTGTTGACCATATAAGATTCAAAATTTTGAATGTTCAAACATTCAGTATAGACCCTGTATTTATCCATTCTGTCCTCCCACTTTGTGTCAGCACAACTTTTTGGTCATTCCCTGCATTTTGTGTTTGTTTCTCTTCCCATGCTGCCATTCCTATACCTATTTTCTTTCATCATCATCATCATCATCATCATCATCATCATCATCATCATCAGCCCCCTTTTTTTTCCAATTTTCTACATGGGGTTGAGGTTCATAGGTTCATAGGTAGGTACTAGGCTATTAGCCCTAGGGCCTATATAAGCCTAGCCAAAAGGTACCCTGGCTTTTGCCACCCAAGAAAATTATTTTCCTGTGCCCCTGTCGAGCAGAGCCACAGAAGTGATCCCTGGAGTGAATTTCCTATTTTCCATCCAATCATCAAGATTTTTCTTGAAGAGTGCTAATGAGGAGCTCTGTTTGACATAGACAGGTAGTCTGTTCCAGAGTATGGGAAGTCTCTGGGACAGGAATCTATCCCTCCAGCATGTTCTGTTTATTGTAGTGACAAGGTTTAGGTCCCTAGAGCGTGTAGCTTGGAGGGATTTCTTTAAGTGGAGCATGTCCAACAGCTTTGTATGTTAGGCAGAGATCTCCTTTGAGTAGGCGATATGTGACAGAGTAAAGTTGGAGTTTTTTGAGACAGTCTGCATAGGACATCTGTTTGAGGCCAGTAATCCTCTTTGTGAGGTATTTCTGAGGCCTTTCCAGTTTTTGTAGATGTCTTGTGAGGTACATACTAAAAGGGGCATTGTACTCTATAATGGGTCTAATGAGTGATGAGTAGAGGGAAACAATGACCTCTTTTTTTCTGGATGAGAAACCTTTTGTGATGAGGTGAACCACGTAGAAGGATTTCCTGACCACTGTGGAGATGTGATTATCAAAGGAGAGACTACTCTCCACCTGTGTCCCAAGGTCTCTTATCACACTTTCGGCATTAAGTAGACGACCACTTATGTAGTAGTTCATGGGTACAGAGTTTTTACCAAAGGGGATGACAATACACGTTTTGGCATTGAGCTTCAGGCCATGGCTTTGACATCAGGCATCTGTCTCAGTGAGGCCCTTTTGGAGTATGTCCACATCGTTAGGAGTTTTGATTATGGCTCCTAGTTTGCAGTCATCTGCAAACATTGTTAGCCAAAGACCTTCTGTGTTAGCCTGTACTTCAAAGAAGTAGATACCAAACAGGAGAGGACCCAGGACCATATTGTGTTAACAGTTGCCATCTCTCTTGATACAGTGCCACACTCCTGCCTTCTTCAACACTCATGCCTGACTGTCACAGATCTTTCACACAATCCATCCACCTCTTTGCTGGACGTCCTCGTTTCCTCTTACCTTCTTTCTGTCTTTTATCTTACATCCTTCCCCAGCTAATAAAAACTTTATTAAACTTTATTAAACACTTTATTAAATGTGGATTCATTAACATTTTTGTATTGGGCCTGTTGCCTATTTGCTGTATTTATTACCTTTTGCTGCTTTGTCATTTGTGGCATTTATATCATTCCCCATCTACCCTTCTTGAAACAAATATAAAAAGGGCACCTGTACCAGGAAAAAGTGCATCTTTCCTCCATCTCCTCCCTTCAACCCTTTCCTTCCCTGTGTCCTTCTTTATGTTAATCTGCTTGCTCTTTCTCCTTTCTGACTTTCCAGTGCTCCTATTTCCTCTCCATTTATTTGAATAAGACTTGTAGGGACTTTGCTGGGAGTCAGATATTACATTCTTAGCATTTTTTATAGAGTTGAAAAGTCCCACCTGTGCACATGCATACTATCACGAATGCTGCATTTTTACTATTACTGCCCACAAATTCTGGAACTGCAGCTATGGTATAATCCTAGATTCGATGGCAGAATTAGTTACATGGGTGGACTTCACAATTAGTTCATAGTCGAGGAACTAATACCTCTAATTTAATTGAAAATTATACATTTGAGTTTCATCTTGCTGTTTGGCATCATTGAATTGACCATTACACAGCCAGATTAGGTACATTTCTGAATCCCAGAGAATGTAATTTTTGCTTGTTTTCTATGTGTCTTTACGTGGAAAGACCTTCTAGTCTATGGGTTATTTCTTGTTATGCATTTATAATGCACTTTTATTATGTGCCTGGGTCATAGCTAAAAACCTTAACTGTGTATCAGCCCAACCATATGGTCTACAAATAAATAAATAAATAAAACCAATTCTGAATACGTTCATAAGAAAATATCATTTAGCAGAGAAGCATGGCTGTATTTCAGGGACTCTGTAGTGGAAATTTTCCGAACTGTGCAACTATTGCAGATGAAAGAAAGAGAAGATGGTTATTTTCGGAGAAACAACATGGCAGAGTTGTTCATATTGTTTACATTAAGGGCCAGGTAAGAAGATTAATAAAATAACAAAGCTTAGATGTGTGTGTGTGTGTGTGTGTGTGTGTGTGTGTGTGTGTGTGTGTGTGTGTGTGTGTGTGTGTGTGTGTGTGTGTGTGTGTGTGTCTGTGTGTCTGTCTGTATCTTTGTCTGTGTCTGTTTTAAATGCCATTTTATATACCAACATTTTGTGAGATTTTTACATACCAACGGTAAGCAAACAAATAAATGCACTCAGACTATAGGTGTTTTAAAATATTTGTCTATGCAGAGATGAAGTGGAAAAAAATGTTTGCATTTAAAGAGTTAAGTACACATTAGCTTTAACTATGACGTTTACCCTGCAAGACTTGAAACATTGAATGTTTAGGAAGATTGAAATAAAGCCAGCTAATTAAACTGGGATTTATATTTGAAGAGCTCTTTGTGTTAACTAAAACTGCCACGTAAAAAGCTGCAGATAAGATATTTTTTGTGCAAAGTTGTTTTAATCTATCAGTGCATAATGTTAGATATTTGCTACATTACATTTCACTGAAGAAATGTTATTCCATCACATCTGTTTATTTTAGTGAATGACATTGCAGTCCAGCAAGTAAATGAGTTTCTCTTTTATTATTTTTATGGTATCTGACCATTAACGATGAGAATGATGTCTGTTTACTACAGTAATCAAGTCTGCAACGTTATGTTTTATGTCGCCAGTATGAAAACAGTGCAGAACTGTGTAAGATATTCTGAGATAATCAACAAATGTACATTCGGCACAAAGCCAACATGGGTGGTTAATGCACCCTCATTGCCACAGCAGAGGGTAAGGGATGAAAATAGCGCTATTAATCATGGATTTACAGAGATAAGCACAATACAAAAACAGATAGGGAAAGAGTAAGAAAAAAGCATAGCAAAGGATCCTGATGACCAGCTTAGGCCAATACAAGGACAAGACCCGATGTCAAGGAATAATTTGAACTGCATGGGTGTTTAGTAATGCTAAGGGAATGCAAAATCAGACAGGGCCTTATGTAATCAGAATGGAGAGAGTGAAACCTGTTAAATAGTGTATATCAGAGAGGATAGGCAAATCCTTCGTCCCAGTACCCAATGTCACTAAATGAAGACAGTACAAATTGCATCTCAGAAATGCCCCTCTTTGTAGATATGATAGACATTTAAAGTGTACTTCTCCAGGAAAAGGAAATCACCTTTAATGAATCTACAAAAGTCATAGCCATTAGGCAAAACTATTCACTAGACAAAGGAAATGTAAGAAGTGATGAACTCTAACAGCTCTGATGACCTTCAGAATAATCAATTGAATACACTGACCTCAACACAGCTGAGGATAAATCAACTGGCTTGCTAAACTATATTGCATATGTATCCTAAGTCTTCCTTAAAAATTCATTTAAGGGAGTTTTAGGTACAGTGGAGATGGAAGCATACATCTTGTCTGTACAAGATTCATTCACAGCCTAAGAAAAAACAGTGAAGAAACAGTGACTTTAATGGGGATAAATGTTCTGTGTCTCCCTCCATATGTAAAGACAGCCTGGGAAAAGGTCAGCTATGGAATAAATACTGTCTGTGACTAGAACTGTCTCAAAACCCAAATGAAGCTACCTAAACTGTAAATGGTACAGTGCAACTATAGTGACTGTCTGGGCCAGAGCCACCTGACAACATAAAGATCCAAGGCTATTCTTTGAGAAGAAATATTATGGTGGGACCTGGTGAGACCGGTAAAACACTTCAAATCATAATATGCCGCTTAGATCCTCTGTATAAAAACCTGGAGCTTCTCCTTCAAGAGACTATTCCTACATTATTCTAGTTTTTAAATCTTACATGGATTACAATCAGGTAAGTGTTAGAGACGGAGTATAGATGAGTGTGACCACAGCCCCAACCATTGGCTGTTTTGGGACACACAATTCTTACATGGCAAGACTTATCTCTGCTATAGCTTCACTGCAGGAGACATTCAAGGAGTCAGGCAGAAGCCCCATTTCTCAAACATTAGCTACAGGGCCCTCTAACTTGGAATCATTGTTATCACTGTGAGTACAATGTAGAATCAGTCCAATGGCCATTTACACGTAGCCAGCAACTGCCATCAAGGAGCACCTTCTGCCTCCAGAAGAGCAAAATAAGCAAAATAGATTTGACTAGGGGAGAATTATAGATACCCATCCAATTGCAAAGATTCTTCTAAGTTAGATACTGTTTACTACATGCACTTTATTTCAGAGAAGGAGTAAGCAGTTGGAGATGATTCTGTCTTACCAGCAGGTTCTATTTATTCATTGATGAAGAAGTCAGTCCTTTGTTCAGGTGTTTGCGGAGCTATTCATGTTGTGGACACGAAGGAGATGGAGGAGAGTAAGGGCTCCCTGTGGCATGGAAAGTCGGACTTAGGTTACTACATAAGAGTCTATGAGACAGAAGATGGCCATATAGTTTTGAGCCTCCTTTACTAGTTTAGAATCTTTAAACCAGTGATTTGCTTTGTCAGGACCTCTGGGATCTTATGTCACGCAATGTGTTTGGGTGGATACATGCCAAAAAAGGGTGATAAATTCTATAAATGTTCTACTGACAGCTAACTATAGTGGAATGACAACTTATTTGCATCTAGATGCCTTTGGATATTAGTTGAGCTGCACAGAAAAATGTTTTTACAACTGTTACAATATGATGGTCAAAGGGTAGGGAGTTGTCAACAAAAGATACAAAGACCTTCAATGGCTAAATCAGTCAGGAGAAGGTCACTGTCTATACAATAGGTAGTACAGAAGTTACATTTGCCAAATGTCAGAACACTGCACTTTTGTCATTTAATTTGAAGTTATTATCTTTACACCAGTGATTTGTATGGTCTAATCATGTCTGTAGTGTAGTGGTATCATGAGTTGAGTGAACTACAACACCCATCCTTCAGTCATCAGCAAATTTAATTACCCAAACGTCAGGGTTTGTAGTTTGAAGATTGAAGAAATAGCAAATATTCAGGAGAGGGCCCAGAATGGAGCCCTGAGGTACAACAATAGTCACATATTTGTTTTCTCAAGTTACTCCTACCTCTTTGATTACATTTGTTCTATCAGACAGTCAGTTTGTTATCCACATCACAATGTAAAGGACAGTGTTTAGGGCTTTGGGCTTTTTTACAGTATGTCCAGGGGGATAGTGTAAAAGGTTTTGGCCAGATCTAGGCATGATGTGTAGTTTGCATAGCCTATATCCACAGCTTCCACAACCTTTTTGAAGAAGTTAATTAGATTTCGTAGGCATGACCTTACCTTGGCAAAGCCAAATTGCTATGTGTCCAGGGCAATCAGGTTTTTAGTGTAGATATTTAATGGCATTCCATGGCCTTACATACTAGGCTTGTGAGGCAGATGGATCTGTGATTACTGGGATCTGAGGAACAGCCTCCATTGTGTACAGAACCATAGTCAGCTGTTCAGGTGCCCCGAGTAGCTTCTGACTGAGCATCCCACTGAATTCAAGTAGATGAACAATAAAACAAACAAAAGAAAAACAGTAAAAAAAGGTTCTCTGTACTTGAGGGCACAAAAATACTTCTCTCATACTTGAGGACCAAAAAATGTACATTAGTACTTTGGAAGTTTTAACAAACAACTTGCTACAAATGAAACAAGGGACTTTTTACACCTGAATACCACACATGAGGCATTTATGTGCTTCAGCCCTGACCTCAAATCACAGGGATCTGCAGAATTTCTATAATTATAACTTATTGTATGTTAACACTAAATTGTCCTCTTGTAGAAGAGGAGCAAAAATAGGTCTTATGCTTTTGAAAGTATAGCAAACTGCTCTTGCTATTGTAGCAAGCAGCTTGATGCAACTTACACCTCACATGAAGTGCTTAAATGCTTCAGTCTATAGCAAAAGCATTATTGGTATTCATTTCGCTACTGGCATTCAGAAATGTAGGAATGGAAATGAATGGCGGCACTGCACTACTGACTGATTGGCATCTGCTGATTGTGCCCCCTCATATGTTCCCCTCCCTTGCCCCACCCTACCTATGTCTCTGGTATTAGAGTAGGTAACATAATTTTGCATTATTTGCATTATTTAAAAAAGCATTGCTGGGTATTGTTTCTTAGTTTTCTAATACAGTTGAAGAAGGATTTGTAATCAGAAGTGCCAAAAGCTGTTGAAGGCAGGGGAAAGAGTGGATGGCAAGACGGACACTTCGTGATGTAACAAGGGACATTTATTTATTCAGTCAGTTATATACTTTGGAGAGGTATCTAATACTGTAAGAGAAACAAACAACATGATCTGCAATATGCGCATGCATGAAAAGTATGCAGAATTTGTGTGTGTTTTTTATGACCTAAAAATGATAGAAAGTACTACTTTTCCCTAGAAAGGAGTACATATGCATGTACTTACTTATTTATTTAGATTTTAGTTACTAGGGTAGACCACTGATCAAAACCGACCAATTACTGGGTCAGCCCAGATTACAAAGTGATAACAATAGGACGTACAAGTTAAAATAAATTACAAAATATACAGTGAATATGTATATTAATGCAGTATGATATAATGATAGTATTTCAATATTTACAAGAATAAGAAAAAAATCAGTTGCACTGAATAAATGTGTTGAGAATATAATTACATTTACAACAAAGAAGCAAGTATCCAAGAGTAAGTATGCTAAAACAATTGAATAGAACAGGTGTTAGGATAGGCGTGAAGGGAGCAAATATGCAGTAAATGAAGAATTAGAGCTTGTTACAAATTATGTGGCTAATGGAAAGAAAAGGTACAGATTGATTATGAATTGACTGTATATTAGATGATTGTATAAATGGGGAAGATATAGACAGACCAATGAGTGGAATAATAGGCTGAAGAAAAGTAGGGCAGAGGTTAAATTACATGTTTTTGGAAGCTAAAGTAATATGTCCTGTGGTGGGACATTTTCATTCATGTTTTTCTGTTAGAAACTGTTTAAAATGAGGGTTGAACTTTGTGCAGCTTGCGATTTTAATAATGTGGTGAGCCAGTGACTGACATAGCTTAGGAGCAAGTACAGACATACAATGGTGCATATTATGTAACTTAGTAGGGGTAGGTAGACATATAGGGGTTTCTCTGGCCTGGCTTCTAAGATTGTCATTGGAGTTAGAGAAAATCAGTCTTAAGGTGCTAGGGGATAAGGTATCTTGGTGTAGGAGTTTAAATTTAAGACTTGCCTTGAAGCAGACAGGATCTAGCTTGTATAGGGAGCCAGTTAACCTTGTCCAGGGTCTTACAGTAATGTTCTAGCTAGGGGGTGTTGGCAATGAATTGACAAATTTTGTTAGATAATGATTGTAAGATGGAAGTGTTTTTTTCTGAGAAGTGACAAATAAGTGAAAGCCATATACCATCTGAACAAGGAGGGCAGCTTTGTAGCTGTTTAATCAGGTCTAGAGATGAATTGTAATAACTTTTGGGCACAGAAAAGCGTAATTAATTTTACTTATAAGATCTTGAATGTGATCTTGACATTTGAGTGACTGATCAAACCAAATGCCTAATTACCTAAGTGAATTGATTTTTATGAGTTTAGTTTAAGTCCTTGATACTGAGCATGTCTGGATTTTTTTTTGCGGTTCTTATACCATAAGAGCACACCAGTGATATGACTCATTCAGGTTGAAAAAATACAAAATGTTCATTTTCTGTGAATCAAATAGCAAAATCAGAGCACCAAATGGCTATATAAGGCTACCTAGTAATGCAGGCTCATTTCTCTGTAACCACACAGAGTATTATAACAAATTCCTCACAATAATATATCCTGGACTTTAGAAACAAAATCCACATGGTGGTTTCATCTGTAAGGAAAAAAAAACAAGTCAGTTCACAATAATAAAATAAAACATTTTAGGGGCTTTTAATAAAATACTTTAGAATGATACACACATTGTCCCAGTGGAATGTGCTTCTCCTGAAAGAGTTCTCTACCTTTGAACATGAAGGAGTAACATAAATACAATGGCCATATAGCTCTTTGCAAAATACTACCCCCTGCCAGTAATCAGAGGTAATCCTAAAACTGCTGTTAAATTACTTGCCTCCCATCTTTTTTTGTGCAGAGGTCAAATAGCCCCCCCCCCCCCTCGTGAGGTAACCAAGCACAGTGACAGAATGTGACAAAAGATTTCTACATCATTGGATTTACTTGCTGTGTATGTCAGTTCCCCAAAGACAGTTCACAATAAACAATTCACAGACTTCTAACAGGGTACTTTGGTATAAAATACCCACACTTTCCAAGTGCAGTGTGCCCCTTCTGACAGGATACAGTACCTTTGATTGTGAAAGAATCACATAAATACAATAGCCATATTGCTGTTTGACAGGCTATCACCCACCCCTAAAAATCAGTCAAAAGCGATCCTCTAACTGCTGTTTGCTTTCATACATCACATGCCCCAAAATGATATCCACATTCTGTATTCTTATGTCTTATTAAGAAGATAATAAACAGCATGGCAGCCACAGCACTTTAGTTCAACTTTTTACTGTTAAACACATACACTGACTCCTGTTAAACCATAGTTTTAATTTACAGTTTTCATGTAATGACCCTGTATTTTGGCATGCAGTAAACCTTCTAGATCACTTCCCCATAAAGGCATATACCTCTAATATTTGATTATGAGGAAAGTAGAAAAAAAACAAAACTGAAAAACAATGAAGACACTAATTTATTCAAACATCAGCAGTCTGACACACCCAAAGCAGTTAACTAATCTAAGAATTAAAAAACAGAAATGCTTTCTAACCTGTTTTTTTATCTAAGATATAAGTAAGGGCAGCAGTTCTGCTTCCTTTCGAATAATGAGGCTATCATAACAATTCAACTCTATTGCTGCTTTGTAACAGGAACTCAGTTTCCTATTCTCCTTATGGGGGGATTTCCTTTTTTCTGAGATTATTGCTAGAATGTTCCAGTGTTTGCAGTAGGAGAACACTGACATTTCTCAGTCTCTCAGAAAATACTATGAGTTTTGCAGAAGAATTTTCCAGAACTTACACCAATTCTTCCTGTTCTGTCACCTTTAGTGGATGTGTGTGTTACTGTCTGCAATTTTCCTCTTAGTAGGCCTGCTGCCCCTAAAAAAGTAGATAGGATGTATAAAATTCCTCAGTCTTTTAAAAATGTTATATACTATTCCCAAACCTGACTCACAGCTATAGCCTTAGTTGATCCCATTGCTACTAAGCACTTGGTTAATTTCAATCTACTCTTTCTGATGAGGATGGGTAAATTATTGATAGATATGGAGAAAAAGTGTACACTTCTGCAACTTTGTTTTTCAGAATTTTGAACTGTCAGGTTCATATATTAAAGCTTGTACTGACAAATTGTGAAAGTATGAGAAATATTTTACTTTTGGTTTCTTCTTGTGAGCAAAAATCTGCATTTAATAACTTAGCTTCTTTTTTTGCAGTGTATTGTATGACTGTTAATTCTTTTTCCAGGGCTTTAGCCACTGCTGCTGTTTCAAGGAGGTTTGCATGGCTATATGATGTTAAAAATGAGATTTTAAATTCTCCATTAGATAAAGATTTAGTGTTTGGCCCCTCTGCTGCAGAGGTAATCAAAAAATGAGATGAAAGAGGCAAGCTGATCCAGGAAATCTGTAAGATTTTTCAGCTCTTTTCCAAATTGTTTAAGGGATTATATTTCTTTTTCTTTAAACACCTTTATTGAATTACCAGTTGTGACATAGGCAAATGTACATTTATACAAAAGTAATCAAACTGTATTAACAAATTGACATTAATGACAGAAAAGAGAATAAACAGTCTCAACAGAATTCAGGTAAACAGACATTTAAGAAGGAATGGCAATGGAGTTCCCAAAAGAGGTCTCTAATCTCCCAAAATCAAGGACAGTCCAATATGTCTGATTGACTATTCAAGACATCTTGTGACCCACTCAGACCCTGGCCCTCTTTTTCTTTTAGAAAGTCTTAATCTCATATTTTTCTCTTTGTCACAGATTTCTGCAGACAAATGAGTTCTGAATATAATTCATCGAGATTACAGATGCTGTGGGAGAAAATTCCTTCTTTCCTCATCCTCCAGATCAGACTCTTTTGTTTCCAACTTTTCTTCATCATATGCTGTCTGAAGGACTGATAGAACCAGTTCCTCCTTCGTTTTTTTTTTATTATTCAAGCATGTTCTTAATGCCAAAGAAATGCTTGGAGATCAGTTCTGGATCTTTGTTTCCTAAATCTGTTTATAACAGCGGCCTAATTCAAAATGATGTCACTTTACAACCTGTTACCTCTTCTTCCTCTTTGAAGTTTCCTGGTAACACTAGGCTTATAAAATGCTTAACACATGCCTATTCATCCAGAATTCAGATGTTTCTTAAGGTTTTGTATGAATGGATCACATTATCAGTTTTCCACCTTAACCTTTGGGTTATCCACTGCACCAAGAGTGTTCACAAAGTGTCTAGCTCTAGCTCATTGCAGCTACAGGGTATCCACATTTTTTCCATATTTAAATGATTTGCTTATCTTTGAAGAGTCTTTTTCCAAGTGTCAGGAATCTCTCCATTGGGTGAGAGATCCCTCACACAAGCTGGGATTCCAACAGAACAGTCACAAGTTTTTCTTGACTCCTTCACACAGGATTGTGTCCTGGGATGTCAATTAGACACCTCAATTCAAAGAGATTTTCTTCTGCAGAAAAAATAGATCCTTATTTAGCTCTGTTTCTAAGGTTTGCCACTCAGGCTTTGGTCACTGTGAGGGAATACCTCAGGATTTTGGGTCTCATGGCATCAATGATTCTCATGATACCTCTGGCAAGAGTCCACATGCTAAAGATACAGTGGTATCTGAAATCTCTTTGGTCCGAGCATCAGCACCATTTATCTTTTCAAATCCCAGTGCCTGGGTTTGTCAGAAGAAAGATCTTTTGGTGGAGACAACAGATATCCTTAAATCCAGGTCTCCCCTTCTTCCTCCTAGCTACAAAGCAGTCAGTCACCACAGATGCTTCAGAATTTTTTTGGGGAGCAGTTTTATGAGGGATAAAAGTGCAAGTACATGGGAACTAAAGGACAGATGCAAGTATATAAATATCTGGGAGATGCTTGCCCTTATTAAAGCACTCAACTATGTGAACCATCTTTGGCCCCCAGGACTTCTTTAAAGTGGTTTCAGACAATACCACAGTCATGTGGTGCATCAACAAGGAAGGGGGAACCAGAATATACCCCCTTTGTAGACTAGCCATGTTAGTTTAGGATATAGCTTCACAGCACAATCTCATTCTACAGCCATTCTACATTCTTTCAGAGCAAAGTTGCGCAGCAGACAAGCTGAGCAAGACCAGGGCAGACAGTCATGAATGTAAACTAGATCAGGAGGTCTTCCAACATATGATGCATCTGTGGGGAGTTCCTCAAGTAGGTCTTTTTGCTTCCTCTTTGGCAATCAACTGTCAAGATTCTGTTCCAGGACTCTATACAAGAAGACCTAGAAGACAGAAGCCTTTTCTTTTCTTTGCACAGGAATGTTCCTGTATTCTTTCCACCCTTTCAACTAATATCCATGGTACTTCTGGCTCAGGCAACTATGGTTCTCCCTCCTTTTGGAAATGGCCATGGGTAATTACTACAAGCTACCTCACAGACTGGATCCACTCACTAAAGAACAGGGGTGTTTGATACACTCCGACATCAGTCATTTTCAATTGACTGCTTGGATGATAAGGTCTTAATTACTTTTAGGCACCTGTTTGCTGAGAGAGTGCAGCATGGACTAATGGAGGCAGGAAAGCTGCTACTAGGAATTCAGGTCTATATCACTTCATCGAAGTGGCTTCAACAAACAACATTTCACTGGAAATGCTGTTCCTTGAATTCCACTCATGTACCCCCCCCCCAGTAATTATATATACCAACTACTAGATTTCACTACAGTGGGAAAAGGGCAAATTTCCCGATCCTCACTGTACCTAGATCTCACTATGAACAGTTTGACAAAGGGCATGTTTGATGTAAGTGCACTAAAAATGCCGTTAGCTGAACTGATTTTTCACTGAACTGATAGGGACCCTAGAAAATCATATATTAGAAAATGGAAAAGGTTTTCTAATTGGTGCCAGTGACATAACCAGCACCCATTCAGAACTAATTGTTCTCTGTTTTTTACAATATTTGTGTGAGTTACTATCCTATGGCCTTTCTTATCCCACTATCAAGGTTCATTTATTGGCCATTTCAGCATGTCTACCCATAGATCTTCCTCTTTCAAGCAGTCTCATGTCAACATATTCTTGAAAGGGGTTTTGCATAAGAGGCCGTCAAGTAAACTTCTGGACTCTCCTTGGGATCTTAATATTGTGTTAGAGAAGCTAACACTTGTTCCATTTGAATCAGTTAATCTGGATGACTTGAGGTCGTTAACATGGAAAACAGTTTTACTGATTGTTGTGACCTCTGCAAAAAGGTGTCTGAGTTGCACTTTTATGGTGAGTCAACCCTATCTCATCTTCTACAGGAACAAGGTTTCTTTGAGAACTATTGTTCTTTTATGCCTAGAATGATATCCATTTTACTTTAAGCCAGACTATCCATCTCCTCATTTTCTTTACTGAATCTAAAAATGAGAGAGAAAATACACTGCATACCTTAGATGTCCACAGACAACTCAGATACTATCTTAACACAACTGTATCTCTCACATCTTCAGTTCAATTGTTTATTTCTTGTGAAGGTAAGAAGAAGGGACAGCCTGTGTCAAAGCAGACTATTTCCAAATGGTTATCAAAGGCTATTACCTTTTGTTATACTCACCATAACAAATGTATTCCAGGCATGGTCAACGCCATCTCTACCAGGGCCTTGGCTTCATCTATGTCTGTTTATAAAGAGGTGGAGACTAAAAATATTCTAGAAGCTGCTGCTTGGTCCTATGTACGTACTTTTACAAAGCACTATAAGCTTGATTCCTTCTCTAGGTCCAGATCAAGCTTTGCTAGAACCATTCTTCAGGGACTCCTGGACTCTTCTCCTTCCACCTCCCAAATGTAGTTAGCTAGGGTAATCTACCCATATAGCTAAGGCTACTGCATCAGTGATCAATATGATGAACATAGTACAGTTGTTAAGTTGAACTTATCCTAACATTAAATGTTTGAATGATCACTGCTGCTGTAGCTGCTCCCTCCCTCCACCCCCTTGTTTTTTGGTGTGCTTTTTTATTCCAGACTGTGGACATTTATGTTTTGTTGTTCCTAGAATAGTCCTTTCAGGGTTCAACCCAGCTTCCCTCTTTCTGCTGGCAGGAAAGCTCTGAGGGGCTTTGCACCCATACTTGTCTTTCAGTCAGCTCAGCTTGAGCTACTTGACAGTTTGGACATGTGGAATGTGCTCTGAAGCTTTGGAAGCTGGCGGGCCACTATATCCTTGGCGTGATATAAGAGGTACAGCTAAGACTACCATAGCAGTGGTCATGCTATCATCTACTGTTACTGTACATTCAACTTACACCACTGTACTTTTCTGCTCCAGTGACATTCTGCAATGTGCACCAATGTCACTTCTTAAAACTTGTAAAATTCCAATAATACCAGTGTGTGCTGAATAAATGCTTCTCCAACCAAAAAATAAATCCAACGAGCAAAAGTAAGATGAAGCAACACTAGGCTATCATAAAACCAACAACAGTTTATTCAGGAAAAAGGCACAGGCAAAAACATAAGCGCTTTTGCAATATTACAACTGCTTCATCAGATGCATAAAATCTATTTAATTCAATGCCCATTAAATAACAAAATGAAATAATCACATGACATCCTAGTAACATTTCAAATATATGCAGTACTACTAGTACTTTTGCTTGTTGGACTCCTTAAAACTTACTATGCTTTATATCTTTTTTATAATATTTCATGTTTATTCCATTTTAATGAATTTCTTTATTTTTGTAAACCATCTTTTTTAGAGCATGTCTAAACCCTGTTGTATTGCATATGCACTACTTCTTTTTTTTTTTTCAATAATAATTCTTTATTTTTCTTTTTATTCTAAATGTTAATACAATACTACAACCTATTTACAATATATACATGAATGCTTCCAACAGTTACATAGAGTCATTATACATAACTATACACTTCTAAATAGATATTACAGAGAAAAAAAAAAAAAAAAGAATAAAAATCTAGTATCAGTATAATACTTATCTATAGACAACTCGATAGTTAGTCTGTACTTCCCAGAGAAAAGTGGAATGGAACCTTAAGCTAAGACAATGTTAAAGATTTGCTCCCATATTTTTGTATTATTTACACTTTTCTTATGATCACTAATTAATAATTTATGTGCTAAGATATGTTTTATCTCTACACTCTTGAAATTTTCCCATGAAGTCTGGGATGGGTTCAGCCACTTTGTAGCTATATACAGCTTCATTAACAAAAGAATATTTACGAGTATGATCCTTTGGGATCTATCCAAATTAGTTGGCGGAATATGCAGAATCATAAACTCCCAAGAAAGTGTAGACTGTTGATATCCCATTTTTTGTAGTTGGAATTTCAAAGAGTTCCAGAGTTTAAAAATACATTTACAACTCCAGAACATGTGTAAAAGGTCAGCCGTTTGATCTATACAATATGGGCATTTGGGAGAATTTTTTGAGTTAAATTTATGTAAAGTGAGACGCGTATAATACGCATTATTAAATATCATCAACTGAGTAAATAATAACTTCTGAAGGGACACTGATTTTAAAGTTAAGTTAATTGCTCTCACTATTTTACTATCTTCAATCGTTAACAATTTCTCCTTCCAGTATTTCGATAAAAGTATTTGGTTATTGTATTTCACCTCTTTCATCAAACTATATGACACTGTTATATATTTACATTCCTGTGTTAAGGTTTGCCATAAGTTTAGGCAAATGTTTAAATCTTCTTCTTTAATTTTGAAATTCCTATTACTAAAATAGCTTATTGATAAGTCCTTTAACTGTCTTATTATAATTAAATACGAATTAGGGAGATCCATCTCTCTTAGTATGTTATGTATTGAGATTCCTAGAAAGGGATATAAATCGAGTATGGTTAAATTACTTATAAGTGGGAATTTCTTAAGGTCTATCAACTGATTACCAATTTTCAAATTCGGATTTTTGTGAAATGGTTGAAAAATCGTCATATATTGTAAAAGATTTATTGAGTTAAACAGACTTTGTACTGATATTATATATATTTTAATATGCTCCATCAATACGTACATTTTAAGGGTATCTTTGTTTAAAAAAGGTAATGCCTTACAATTAATACCCAGACCAGCAACATGTTTATGATTTAAAATCAACCACTCAGGAGCCCATTTCGAATTGATCTTATCAAAGTTAACTACTCTTAAAAGTCTGTTAGCGTTTATTATTAAATAATATGTTTCAAAATTCGGTAGTTCCAACCCCCCCCTATTTTTCGGGCATATGCACTACTTCTTGAAGCTTTCCTCCCCAGGTCTTCAATGAAAATTGTGAATGTATACCAGATGGACTTTCACTGTAAGTGAACTTAATACATTATAATAAAAAAGATTTTTTTCTCTACAGTGCCATAGTCTTTTTTTATCCTAAAACATATACACCAAAAACTATACACATTAGAACCCATCATATCAGTAACACGTTTGCTTAGCTAGACACGTTTTTAGTGACTACAAGCAAATCCTTTCTGGGTTCATGTTTTGAGAAATGCACAGAAATATAAACAATTAGCTTGTATACATTATGATGATAATTACCTACACCATGCAAGCACAACTCCCTTGCATTTCTTTCTTTCTGGAATGAAAATGCAAGTTTTACCTTCTCACTCTAAGTAACCAATCCCATTTCAGTGTAGTAACCCTATAATTAACTCATCAATCCTAAACTTCCCCTCCTTAACCCTAAAACTCTGTCCTTTATCCTAATCCTAACCCCCTCCCAAACTCTAAAATTCCATTCCTGACCTCTAATCCTAAAAGTTTGTCCCTAGCCCCTAATCCAAAAACTTTATAATTAAGCATAATAATCTAAACTGAAGCCATAAAAATTACCTGAAACTACAATTGTTTGAGAGTTATTAAGAAGACAGAAATTTCTTCCGAAGTTATAGCCAGTGAGTGGGATAAAATGAAAATGGAGTTTGAAAATAGGGTAGAAATAAACGAAAAAGAGATATAGTCAAGAAGTCACAATAATTATTTAGAGGGACTGATAAAGGTTAAAGTATTGTAGGATAAGGGGAATCTCACAGATCAAGAAGAGGTGCAACTGCAGAGTGCTAAAGAGAAAATAAGAGAGTATCTAGAACATGTGCATGAGTTTAGAAAGATTGCTGCAACTGTTTCTTGACAATAACTCCAGAGCACAACACTTTTCACACAACAACTTAGGCAACAGAAAGTAGAAAGAGTTGTCACCAAACTTCGGGACCCTAAAATATGAAAAATAACCAGAGATCCTGTAGAGGTTTTAGAGATGTTTCAGAAATGTTATGAACATTTGTATAAAGCAGAGAAGTGCAGAAATCAAAAAAGAGCACAAATGGAGATATTTATGGAATACATAAATATGTCAAGGTTAGAAATAGATGAGGCAAACCAATTAAAACTCAAGAGAGGAGGAAATGAGATAAAAATGGTGATGTATAAATCAATCTACATGAAAGTCTTCAGTAATAGATGGTATAACTGTGGAAGTTTGAAAGCTAAGAGGGAAGAAAGTGATAAAGAGCTGGAAGAATTTGTTTAACTGTCTTTTAAAAGGAGGGGAAGCACCAACATCTTGGAAGAAAGCTGTGGCAGCTGTAATACCTAAAGACGGTAAAGACCCATCAGACCCAGCTTCATATGTACCCATTTCAATTTTAAACTATGATTATAAAGTGTTTATGTCTATAATATCTAAAAGAATGGCAAAGTTGTTGCCAAAATTGAGGGGTATGTGGATCAATGTGATTTTGTGGAGGGGAGGCAAACATTTGACATTAATAGAGTAGTGATGACCCAGGGGGAAGCAGAATGTAAGAAAATAATGCTGTCATTTGTGGTTCTTGATGCAGAGAAAGCATTTGACAGTGTAAGCTGGGATTTTATGAGTAGGGCAATGGAAGCATTTGGATTCCTTGATACAATAATACAATTAATTAGGAGGATATATGAAGAATCAGAAGCAAAAATTAAAGTGGAAGGGTTCCTCTCTGATAATTTGTGTCTGAACAAGGGAACCAGGCACGGGCGTCCTCTTTTCCATTTGTTATTTGCTTTATATTTAGAGTCCTTGGCAAAGAAAATAAGGGACTCAGAAATTAAATGATATAATTTGTATGGTAATTAACAAAACTTGGCTTTATTTGCAGACAATGTTATTTTGTACCTGATAAAAAACAGAAAAGAACATCTCAGTGATGTGGAAATTTTAGGCAGTTTCAAGTCTTTTCGGGATGCAGAATTAATGAAGGTAAAACAAAGGCTATAGCTGTAAACTATAAATCCACACATGGATTGGTTCAGCAATACCCATATTTATGGGTTCACAATATAATGAAGTATTTAGGAGTATAGTTTAAAAAGGAATCTGTTATAACAGATAAGGATATTTGAGAAGAGACTAAACAAAAGATAATACAAAAACTGAGAACATGGAAGCCCTTGTTTGTGGATATAAATAACAAGATATAAGGAGTGAAAATGTGTTTTAGTTCCTTTAGTTTTATATATAAGTGAGGCATATTTGCATCAACCAGAGGAGAAGATGTGGGCAGTAATTAATAAAGAGTTAAAGGATTTTATCTGGGAGGGGAAAATGGCAAGGGTCAAGTGGGATAAGTTAATCCTTCCAAAAGAAGAAAGTGGTTTAGGATTACTTGATTTGAAGGGATATTTTTGAGCTTTACAGGTAAGGCTAATACACATAACACAAAAAAAGCAATAATTCAAAGTGGAAAGGGATGATAAAAAAGTAGGAGGGGAGCTGGAATTCAAGAAATAAGGAGAGAGACTGGGATTTTGGATGCAGATCCTTCAGGAGAATAACAACAGCCACACAGAATATTATATTCATAAAGTAGCAGAAAGCGTTCTAAAAACTAAGGCAGCATGACAATGGATAAAGGACATTTTGCCAATAGGGATGACTGCAATTAGGGGTACAGAGAATAGGCAAGAGGGGGCTGGAATTTACTGGAGAAAGCTGGCAATGGAACTGAGGTATTGTGAGCAAATGACTAGACAGGGAAAGGTAATAGAATGGAAAGAGGCCAAGAAGACATTTGGACTGTAGACTAGAGGATGCCTTCCCTATTAGGGATTGATATCAGAGTACAGGCTAAGAGAAAGGGATTAAGGAATCACAAATGAAGGTCCCATTCTGATATAATTTTTGGTTGACTCTATAACAGAAGTCGCTGTTAAAAAGGGATGATTAGTAGGGCATATAAAATATTGCACAATAACTATAGGAATCAATTAGAGGAGGTTAGAAAACATTGGAAAGAGAGAATGGATAAGCAAATCTCAAGAAAAGAATGGGAAGACATATGCATGGCTTCCAAGTATACAACAAAATCTAGAAAATGTAGGTGTTTTGCTTGGAAGTGTTTGCTTATGTATTTTTATACACCAAGCAGACTCCAAAAAATCTTTTCCTCGGGTATATGGCAAATGTTGAAGATGTGATGGGGAAGAAAGGAGTAACTGGGAACTTCTAGGAGTGTAGTGAGTTGGCAGACTTTAAAAATTTCCTACAGAGTTCTCTGTCAAAAATATTGAGTGAGCAAATGGGTATAACTAAGGAACTTTTTGAAATGGGACACAGAATCTGAATTGTCTAGACATAGTAAGGCCTTGTTAAGTTTAATTTTGGTGGCTGCCAAAAAGTAATTACTAGAAAATGGAAATCAAAGTCTAAACCAACTTTATTTGAAGTACTGAATATTGTAACAGAGATAAAAAAATGGAAATGAGATCTTTAGAAAAGAGTATGAGAAAATTAAATAGAAAAAAAATGGAAAGTGTGGGAACAATACATACAGAATAAAGTTTTGCAGGAGGTTTGAGTTGTTAATGGAAAGCAGGAACTTAGCAATTTTTTGTAATGTTGTATTGATGCTAATTATACAAAAGAGTATGTGATGTATAATGTTTGTAACTGGGAACATGTTAATATATTTAAGCAATAACCGACAACATGGTGTGGTATAGTGAAGATTTACCCACGGTTGGCATGGTTTAATCGCAAGGGTGAAGCCCGAGTGATTAAATAAAGCCAACTGTGGGTAAATCTTCACTATACCACAACCACGGAGTCAGTTATTGCTATTATACAATGACATTATTTAAGAAAAAAATACTTACTTTTCTTAAATAATGTCTTTGTATAATGGCGCACTACTGTTCTTCTGCCAGTGGTGGTATACTGCTTCCTTGTGTTGATGTACTGCGCATGCATATGGGACCTGCATTCCCATGCATACCCAGTACATCAATGCTTTGAAATGGAAGTAACAGAGAAAAGAAAGTCTCCTTTGCTCCGTTTTTTTTTTTTTTTTTTTTTTTTTTTATTAACCAGACCTTTTTCAATTGGTATATTGTGGGATTTACAACGGGCATGCTGGCCAATCAACATGCACGTTTTGGAATATTAATGGGGGGGGGGTCATTGTATAATTTGTTTTATTTTACATAAATATATGCTTGCCTATGTCTTAAGTGATAATTTAGTAAAGGTGTTAAGAAAAAAATACCTGAAACTGCAATAAAGTGAATGACCTACTATGGTGTTCAAACCTCACATTTTACCTCACAAGGACTGTGCTGTTGTCCTAGATGGTATAACTCGCAGTTATGCTTTTTCTCCATAGCTGTCCATATGCTTTAAGAAACCTCGGTCATACATAATTAACAACAAAAACACTTAATACCTCCCAAAATGTACAATTTACAGTGGCAGCTTTTTCATCATCTAGTTTCATTTAATAAATGCAATAACTGAAGTCATTTAACTTTGGCAATATTATTAAAAATATATCTTCTTCATGACTAACAAATAGTAATATCTCTAGTGTACTGCTTTTCAGAGTGGCAGCTTTCTTTCACCAACATATTTTGCAGTGTGACTCTCAACATGAAATCCTTTCAGAAAATATAAATATATAAATGTAAATATAAAACTTATTTTCTTTACTTAACATTTGTTGACCAGGAAAGTCCGACTAGGTTCCACAGAGCCTGTTTTTAGCAGAGACCCGGGGTGAAATGCTCCAGACGCATATCTTTGGAATGTGGGAGGAAACCGGAGTACCTGGAGGAAATCCACACAAACACAGGGAGAACGTGCAAACTCCGCACAGAAGGCACCCCAGCCGAGAATTGAACCAGAGATCCTCTTGCTGTGAGGTGACAATGTTAACCGCTGCACCACTGCGCCGCCAAAAACATACATATCATGTAAGCAAGCAGTTGTTAAACTCTCCAGTGCAGTCCATCCTTGACAAAAAGTCTTATTGTCATTTGATTTCTCACATACTTTCCAAATGATAACATGCCTGTCAATAACTGGAAAGTTCTCATGGTGTCAAGAGATCACATAAGGAGATATGGGTATCAAGCAGAAGAGATGCAAAGAAAAAAAAACACTATAGTTGTGTTTGTGAAAGAGTTAAGCTTAATAGTTAACCATCACTTTTTATAATGATTACTGTGGCAGAAGTTATTTCCCTGTGTTTATCTTTCATCTGTCCCTAATTTTGCCACATTATTTTTGCCCTTTCCATAGTAAAATTATTTTCTGCTAAATTACTGAGTGTTACACTTAGTCAATAATACCAGCCGTTAAAGCTTCATACCTCCTCAGAAAATGTACTTTGATGCAAAAACTGTTGCTCTATTAACTCTAAGTGAATTACAACCATATTTAAAATTTGCCACTGATTTTTGGCCTCTGACTCTTCATTGTTTTTGGTTTTGACAAGAATTCCTGAACAAAGAAGGTGGAGAGATACTACCTTGATACTTACCTATATTTTGTTGAATGACAGAACTGAGTCTGCTTTCTCTTCAGTATTCTAGCTTCTTCTCTGGGCACTAAATTTTTCCGTTCTTGATTGATCCCAGAAGAAGATTAATAGGTGTGGGGTCTTGACTTTTTTCTTCATATTAGTAACTAAAAACAGTGCCTCACTTTGCTTCCACTTCTAGTGCTTCACCTTTGTATTCCCATGAGACTCCTACAAACTGGCACAGTTTACTTTTTTTAATTTCTACGCTTCTCAGCGTAACTCATCTGTTTGTTGGCTGACACATCAGCCAACCAGTCATAATTGTCTGCTGCTAAAGCAGATGG
This sequence comes from Protopterus annectens, assembly GCF_019279795.1. Taxonomy (NCBI): domain Eukaryota; kingdom Metazoa; phylum Chordata; order Ceratodontiformes; family Protopteridae; genus Protopterus; species Protopterus annectens. The sequence goes on along the minus strand of NC_056730.1, from coordinate 400,545,949 downwards.
TGATAGGTGGGATTGCTTTCATGATCAATCAGTTTGGTATTCATAAAGTCTCAGGACTATGCTATGCCCTAGCATTATATGCATCTCAGAGAGTCCCGTGAGTAACAAACAGAAGTGCATTCAATAGTAGTGATTGTAATACTGAAATATCTGAGCAGCAGCACCTTTTACTAAAACCAAGGGCACAGACAATGAGTCTGTGGAAAGTGGACAGGGGGTGCTTGCTCCCCCATCACCCTATGGTTCCAGCAACCTTGTTTGTAATGCTTTTATTTATTTTTTTTTACTTTTACATTTGTTAACTGGGTAGCTACATTGGTCGTAAAAGCGTTTCCAAACATAGCCTGGACTATATAGGTAAACATTACTAGATGTAGATAGTGCTTGTAACAGTAAATAAAATGAATTTGTATAGCTGAGCTAAAAAGAAACTAAATTTAAAGAAAATAAAACATGTAGAAAAGAATATACAGAAAAGATCATTTCTATGTTTGTAATTGGCTTGCCAAACTTTGAGTATAGAGGTTAGTGCATTATTAAACAGGAAATAAAACTTAGTAATAAAGAAGAAGGTGGAGTGGGTAATGAGTTGAAAGTAAGACTGAAGTAAAGTGGAGAGGATACAGGTGGTGAGGCTAGTGGTAGAAAGGATGCTGCAGTGGAATTGCAGTAAAATTATGTAATTACTGGGAAGTCAAATGTGAGGGGAGTGATGCAGTAACAGCAGGATGTAACGGGGTAGGAAGGTTGTTAGTGCATATGTAGATTTACATGGTTGTTCCACTAGACAGCTATTAATGTTCTTGGATTGTACTGGGGTACTTGTGTTATTGGTAAATAACAGGATCGTGAGGATGGATAATTAATCTGGTGTATTAGAGCAGTAAGATGGCACATTTTGTTTGAGGTGAACTTTAAGAGATTTTCTGAAAGACTGAATAATCTTCACTCTGTTTTTTTTATTTATTTATTTTTTTTATTTTTTGTGAGATGGAGTTCTGAACTGCAGGAGGGAACTTAAAAAGGGATTCTTATGAAGCTGCGATGGTAAAGTGTGGATCTGTCCAGAAGGTTGTCATCAGAGTTTTGGAGGTCTTATGTATTAGTCTGAAAGAAAAGAAGTGTTTTTTTAATTGTTGTTTTTTGTGGGATATGGTTGGAGGACATAGTTGTACTGATTATTATAAATGTAAATGTAAGGAAACTAAGAGGTTAGAGTGCCATTGCTGGGTCAAATTCATCACGAGGTTGCACTGAAATCTCTAAGACTAAAGTACCAGTTATATCTGCATTTTAGAGAGAAACATCCTGCTGTTACTGACTGAAAGACTGTACTAAAGCTTTCTTTTACATATATAGTAAATGCAAGGGGTCATAGGCCTTCACTGTCACGATCTGATAGTTTGCATTACAATCATTTTTTGTTGGGGGGTATATGACCACTATTCGGGATACAGTACGTATATACCTGGGCCAGAATGTAGCTTTACTGATTTTTTTATTATGTCATAAGTAAAATTCATGCATATTTTTCCTGAATGTGGAAGGTTTCTTTATTCTACTGAAATTATGCCCCTCCTAACTTGTATACAATAAAGTACATTATGTGAAGATATAGTTGTACATCTGTTTTTATATCTGGAATCACTGACTAAGTTCATTCTGATTCCAAAAGTCATGACATATTAGTCTTAGACATTTGCTAGAAACTTTCAGACTTTTTTCAGAAATATGTCTGATGCCTCACTCAAGAGAGAGGGAAAGGAAGACATACTGGTATGACCAATACCTGTCTTAGTAGAGACCACATGATGTGAAAGTCACAATCCAGTAGCATGTGGGTGGGGAGCATAGGATCGTGTACATCACCAGGGAGGCGGAGTGTGCTGCCCTTTCAAGGGCCCTGATGCATGCCCATAGGCATGCCTATACAACTCAGTATGTCAGGGTATAGAGAGTTATTTACCAGCCAAGCAGGCAGCTACAGCAGACAGCTGCAGTATGATGGTCCTGGTATGGCCACTCCTTTCCCTGGCATCAAAAACCTGATGACTAAGAAGATCTAGATGAGACCCGCTTACCAAGGTACACATCTTGTGTACCCTCACATGCAAAACCAGTTGGTTTTGAAGTGGCTCTCATCCTGAGAAGACAGATACCAAGTACTGAAAAAAATACTTAAGTATTTTGTTGCTGTCTTAATGCCTTATGCTTGGGTCATAACTGAAAAGGTCTAAGGTAGTTTGATTTACTTACATGGTTGTCAAACAATATATATATATATATATATATATATATATATATATATATATATATATATATATATTTATTTATTTATTTAAGTTTGTCGAATGGCACTAATATTGACAATGCACGTCAACACACTATATATATATATATATATATATATATATATATATATATATATATATATATGTGTGTGTGTGTGTGTGTGTGTGTGTGTGTGTGTGTGTGTATAAAATACAAGTATTCAGATATTTGGACAAATTCATAAACAGCTACACAATAATGTGCTTTTTGCTATTCATTAAGTGTAGTGTGGAGCCACCAAACAAAGGGAGATGTTAAAATATGCTAATGAAAGCATAAACAGATGAAGTACATACTAATTAACCAGTCCAACATGGCAGAGCTATTCAGGAAGCTATAAAGCAATTGAGTTCACTCAGTGTAGGCTTTCGCCTTCTACACCAAAATTCATTAGAACACAGCACGATTACACTTAGAAAAAAAAACATGTTAGGATTTGATGTTGCTATTACTATGCTGTATATACAACAGGCATTGAATCAGGCTGCTGCTGCTGCCAGACTTCGGGCAAGATGAAGAGTCTTTAGACCCCATATGACTTATCATAGACTGCATGACATGGAAACTGTGGAGAGATACAGGGTGGACAGTGAAACACTGAAGGAAGTATACAACCTCTGCAGTCCCCACCTCAGGCCCAGGAAATCACAGAGGACCCACCCCATTGGAAACAAAGGTATGTTTAGCATTGAGTATACTAGCTACTGGTGCATTCCAGAAACCCACAAGGAATATATTAGGATTGTCAGCTCTAGAATATTACATCAGTTTTGAAAATTCAATACTACTACAGGCAAGGGAGTATATCTATTTCCCATGAACCCCACATTACAGAGCAAGAACCATGCAGAAATTCTATGCAGCAGCATAATTCCATGAAGTCCTGGGAGCCATAGATTGCACACACATAGAAATAAAAGCCCCACCTGGGGAACAGGAAAGGAGGTACATTGACAGAAAAGGTTTCCACTGTATAAACTGGGAGGTTGTCTGTAATGCTCAAGGGATCATCTACAATGCCTGTGCAAGTAACCCAGGCAATTTCCACAGCCAATGCATATGGGACACTTGTAGGCAGTACACCAGGTTTGCTAGAAGTGACATTCCTCAAGGTCATCTAGTGGGGGATGCAGGTTATGCACTGTAGCTCTGAGGTTATGCACTGGAGCCCTGGATCATGACATCTATGAGAAACCCACACAGCCCCACTGAGCAAGTATACAATGATGCCCATGCTCAAATTAGAAATATCAGAGAACATTTATTTGGAGTACTGAAATGAAGGCTGAATTGCATAGCTACGTCAGGAGGTGCAGTGCACTACGACCCAGGCATCTCTGCTGAAACACTTACAGTCTGTGCCATGTTACAAAATATAATAGGAAACTGCTTCAACAAGGACAGCAAAGGGCTGGGCTACAGTTTCAGGGAGCACAGGCAGAGCGAGCAGCAGCAGGTTCAAATGAGGAGTCTGAGATTGAACCATCAACTGCAGATGGTGCTGGCAGATGGAGACATGCACAGTATACCCTGGCTCTGGCTAACAGACAAAGTATAGTGCACACCCTCACTACTTAGCTCAAAACCTAAGATCCCACCCACATACAAATAGAAAAATCGATGCCTTTCAAACAGCACAGCCTTTACTTAACCATATAAAGGCTGTGTCCGTTTAGCATCAGACAGAACAACCCCCAAGGACACAATTTGTACCTGCACTAGTAACAAGATAAGTGTAGAACCTTTAAAGAAAAAAAAGTTATAGAACTGATTACTCTTATATGGAAACACATATATACCCTTAAGCACAGCATTTTGACTTTAGTGTACAGTTACGTCAGTAATATCTACTCTGTCAGAGCTTTGCTATATTCACTTACATATTAGAAACAATACTGTGCATCAAGCATTTCTGTTGACCATTACCTATAAAACATGGATCAGGTCAATTATAGCCTCATTTGCGCGATGATATGAAAAGCAAGACTGAAGTACCTAATGCTTCCAATGCTGTAATGACAATACTAGCTGAAATACAATGATGTTCAACAATTATAGAAGCAGTCATTCATAAATGAGTATGAACAAGAAATCAACTTCTGCAATAAAGCTTATGAATAAACAAGCATTAGTTATCCACTTATCCACTGTGTGCATCAGACATAAATGCAATCCCAAGTCACAAAGACATGTTCAAGGGGCAGGGCACAGTCATCTTCATTTGCACATGGTGGGGGGTAGGACGGCAAGACTGGCACCAATGAAATGAGTGTGTACAGATAAGAAACACAAGTATCTCTTAGAGTATACAGTGTTCAGTGCCAGTGACCACAGATGTATAGCACTCAACAGGACTGCTTTGATAGTTTGCATTTGTGTGTGACGTTTGGGCAAGTGATTTTTTTTCTGTCTGTGTTTGTCTGCATGAACACAATCAAGCACTGTGCTAGCACTACATCTTGGCATCTCTGACAGGTATGAGCAGCGCATGGTAGAGTATTCAGTTCAACGTCATCACCCCCACCTTTGCCAGGAGTTGATCAACTACTTCCACAGCCCTGGCTAGAAGTCAGGGTGCTACCTGAATGAGAGTGATGTCTGCTGAATGAGCTCTCATCATGACTATGTCCAGGACCATGACTCTGTGGCCTACAACATCTGGATGTGGACACCGCAATAACTGATGGAGCAGTGAACATAGTGTCTCTATGGGAGCGGAAAATTGCACAGCCACATCTGCTAACATTAGAAGATGTATCAGCTCTACAGCCATGTGGATACCCACTCTCCCCAACAAACGTTCCATCACAGACACTGCTCAATCTACTATGTTGTTCATCCTATCCAACAAGTTGTCCACACAGTTCAGGGAGTCATTCACTTCAGAAAGAATGATGTTTAGTAGTCATACTATCTCTTCTGAGGCCCTGGTGGTATGTTGCTGTGCCTCCACTATGGCCCTACACATATGTCTGGTGGCACCTAATGACATACCAACATCAGGAGGAGACTGGACAGCAGGCCTTCCCTGAGCACTTCTACAAACCCTCCTCTGTGGCATCACACCCTCATGATGACTACTGGGAGGAGCAACTGGCTCTGCAACTGGAGTAACCACACTAGCCTGATCAATGCTGTCACTCTCAACCTGTCCTATATCAGAGATTTCTTTGTCATGGGTATGCATAAGCATACTTGCCAGTGTCCAAAATATGGGCAGGGGATGTGGGAGCCACAACCTCAGTGTCAGACTGACCCTCTGCACCTACTGGCTGTGCCCCCTCATTGCTACAACCATTATCATCAGAGACTACTGATACTCCAACATCAGGTGGTCGGAGTTCCACAGTGCCACTCTCAGAGTTACCTGTGATAGCAAGCAATAAACACAGCAAACAGAAAAAGAGAGAATAAACTTAATTACACATTTTCCTTATAAGAAAGCATGTTAAACTTTAAAAGCTGCTAAAGCAACACAAACCTTACTCTCATATTGACCTGAGTCTACCTAATATATAGTAATAAGAAAACCTAAATGTGTGCATACCATGTGCAGGTGGACTAGCAAAATGCAATCCAGAAATGCCTGTATGAGAGGAATGGAAAGGAAAGATGTATGCTATGTATCACAATGCAAACTTGAATAGGACTATTGCTGAGTTTATGTGCAATTCCAGGGAAAATATTAAAAAAGGCTTCACTGCAATCAAGACTTTTCTTCATATTAGAAGCAATGTATGTCAGCCTTCAAAATAAAGACTTAGTGCAAATGCCTTTATATACTGAGTTTTTTGTTGTTTAAAGCATGCACACTTACAGAGGCCTGTCTAGCTAGACCAGTTTTCCTAACTCCAATCCTGTAAGACCCCATTTCAGACACTAGTTGATGACACACTGCTGGATAATGCACCTCTCTCTCAGAGTTACAAGCCAAAATTTTTAATTTTTATCTACAGCTTTTACATCCAACTGTGCTTTTTTTCCCCAGTTTCATCTGTGACCAGTCAATATTAGACTATTTTTGTATAGCAGTAACTATCTACTTCCAAACTAAACTGCAGTACCCCAGAATTAAGTAGCACCAGAAATAATTAACTTGTGCTAGTTTAGTTCCCCCCTTGAACTGTACTGCCACTTACCTAACTGCAGTTCATTTATTCTCTTGGTACTCTCTCCATATCACTTACTGTAGTTTGAGTCAATTGATTGTTAGTTTTTGTTTGACTTGCCCATCCTCCAGAATCTGGTTCTGCCCGCTTTGTTCGCCCTCACTATGCTCGGGCTCACTCCTCGCCTCACCCTGCCCCCTAATCCCTCCCACCTCAAGGGCAAATACATTTATTTCTTCTACACTCCACTCACACCTGACATTAACCAATCCACACTCACCAATCCCTCCCCACCCTACCAGCTACACCCCTTTTATTATCAAATCACACTAGCACACACTCCTGACAATGACTCTGTACTCACTAAGCTGGCTCCTCCTCATCTCCTCCACCCTCCTGCTCCTGCTAAATGCAACATCCATTCAACACACACATCCCCATACAAAACCACTATCTACAACCTCTGAATATTACACTTTCAGCCCCAACTATTCATCTATACACCGTAGTCTAACCTCTATTTCAGCCATCCAATACACCAAACTAAAGGTTCTGTCATGTCATACTAAGAAACACCCCTTATGTTCCCAAATTAGGAAACTGCATCTAAAAAGAAGATTATTGTACAATTACCACCCTCTCAAAAAAAAAATCCTTTCTCAATGCGGGGATGTCCACCCCAACCCAGGACACTCCACTGATTCCACAGCCCATCATACTTCCAGTAAAACCCTACAACTGATAATTCTAAACCTACAATGCATCAGAAACAAATTCACAAGCTTCCATGCTTGAATTTCCCAAACCCAACCTGATATAGTTGCTATTACTGAAACCTGGCTCAAATCTTACATAAAAGACACTGAATTCCTCCCACCAGGCTACAACTGTCTTTGATCTGAAAGGCCACATAAAAAAGGAGGTGGCATTGCCATACTCTATACCAACCACCTCAACACTGTCCTCTACTCTAGCCCCATACTTCAATTTGAATCTGAAGAAATTCACATTAGGTATCTACAATTAAATAACACTAAATAAATCTGTATAGTAAATCTCTACATTCTCCCCAGAAATAACATTCCTATACTAGAAAAAATTCCTCATCTGGACATCAAAAACTGTTCAAAATGAAACAGTCGTCCTAGGTGACGTTAACATTGATTGGTTAGAACTTAAAAAAACAGTCCACCTCCAAAATAAACCTGTTCTCCTACACCCAAGTAGTAACAGACATTACCAGACCAAACAAAACCAAAAACAATGGCTCTACACTAGATTGGATTCTAGTGTCTGACCTGAGTAAAATTTCAGCCACAGACACATTACCTCAAACCATAAGTGATCACCTACCTGTTTATAGCCTTTGGAAATTCACCCCCACCCACAATACCCACCAGAATAAACTAACCAAGAACCTATCCAAATTCAGCCCAGAAACTTTAAACAACACCCTTCTACAAATAGACTGGAGTGCCCTAAAAGTGCTACCCTTAGATGAGGCAGTTGAAGTACTCTTCAATACTAAATTTTTAAATATTCTAAATAACTTAGCTCCTGTACGAATAAAACAAATCAAAACTAGCCATATAACTGGCTAACTAGAGTCACAGAACAACTTATGACAAACAAAGATAGAGCATGGAAACTCTGGCATAAAACCAAAAATCCTGCTCACCTCCTAGAATTTAAACAACTCCAAAATCAAGCCAAACACTTCATAATCAGAGATAAGAAAAACTTCTACCTCACATCCCAAAACCAAAACAGAAACAGCACTAAGAAACTTTGGGGCACCATCTCTAGTTTACTGCATGCAGGTAGCAAAAACAAACCATGCCCACATCCAGACAAATCCCTCAATTAAATAGCAACCTTCTTTAACACACACTTCATAGACGCCATCTCCAAACTCTCTGCCACCTTCCCACAAACAAATTCTAAAGCTAGCAAACACACACTCATTCAGCCTTCACACAACCACCCCAATGCTTGCTTTTCCTTCTTCCCTGTTCTCACAGCTACCATTCGCAAATTACTACTCAAACTAAAACCCTGTACAACTGCTCCAGATAATCTACCCCCAGATTACTTACAAATGTCAGCCAAATCTCTAGCCTAACCCATTAGCATATTAATCAACAGATCCCTCCAAGAGTCTCATGTACCTGTAATCTGGAAAAAAAGCTACATACACCCATTTCACAAAGGTGGCCCTAACATAGATTTCACCAATTAGCATATTAATCAACAGATCCCTCCAAGAGTCTCATGTACCTGTAATCTTCAAAAAAAGCTACATACACCCATTTCACAAAGGTGGCCCTAACATAGATTTCACCAATTAGCATATTAATCAACAGATCCCTCCAAGAGTCTCATGTACCTGTAATCTGGAAAAAAGCTACATACACCCATTTCACAAAGGTGTCCCTAACATAGATTTCACCAATTAGCATATTAATCAACAGATCCCTCCAAGAGTCTCATGTACCTGTAATCTGCAAAAAAGCTACATACACCCATTTCACAAAGGTGGCCCTAACATAGATTTCACCAATTAGCATATTAATCAACAGATCCCTCCAAGAGTCTCATGTACCTGTAATCTGGAAAAAAAGCTACATACACCCATTTCACAAAGGTGGCCCTAACATAGATTTCACCAATTAGCATATTAATCAACAGATCCCTCCAAGAGTCTCATGTACCTGTAATCTGGAAAAAAAGCTACATACACCCATTTCACAAAGGTGGCCCTAACATAGATTTCACCAATTAGCATATTAATCAACAGATCCCTCCAAGAGTCTCATGTACCTGTAATCTGGAAAAAAAGCTACATACACCCATTTCACAAAGGTGGCCCTAACATAGATTTCACCAATTAGCATATTAATCAACAGATCCCTCCAAGAGTCTCATGTACCTGTAATCTGGAAAAAACGCTACATACACCTATTTCACAAAGGTGGCCCTAACATAGATTTCACCAATTTCTGGCCAATTGCAATACTCTCCCCACTATCCAAAATCATGGAGAAATGAATCCACACCAGCTCCTAAATTTCCTAACAGAAAATAAGATATTATCCCCATCCCAACATGGATTCTGCCCATATCACAGTACCGTCATCACACTCCTATCATTCATGGACACTATCACCCAAGCAAGGGACACTGGAAAAATTGTATCCGCTCTCTTTCTGGACCTCTCCAAAGCCTTTGACACCATATCCCACCCCTTACTACTGGCAAAACTATCCAATCTGGGAATGTCACCCCCCACTCTTAACTGGTTCTCTGATTATCTAACCAATGGACAGCTAGCCACTAAATGGCTCCACTCTTTCACACAATTACTCAATATACACACAGGAGTTCCCCAAGGATCCATATTGGGACCTCTCCTTTTTAGCATATTCATTAATGACTTCCACTGCACCCTCCCCCTAAATCCTGTAATACAGTACGCAGACAACTCAACCATTATCTGCATTGCTGACTCTGCTGACGAAATCCTAGCTAGGACCCAACATGCTTTCTCAATCACTGAGGAATAGATGAATAACAACCATCTAGCCCTTAACCCCAGCAAAACTAACCTGCTTCTATTCACCCCCAAAAAATCAACCCCTCTAAATAGAGCAGATTTTAATATCTATTCACAAAACAAAACCTGCATTAGAGCAGTGTCACAAACTAAGTTATAATAGACAAACACTTGACCTTCGATCTACACATCCAAAACTGCATAAAAAAAAATCCATCAGAAACAAGGCACTCTCTATAAGCATAAATTGTACCTCACACCCACCACTAGACAAACCCTTGTACTATCCTATTTGCTTCCTTCACTTTTATACAGTGCCCATTTGTTCACTAACATTCAAAGCTCCTTAAAATCTAAGATCGAGTCCTGTTATAACAAGGTTGCCAAGTTCGCTAGCAATGAAACTTACTCCTTCCATCACTGCATCTCCCTATGCAAACTAAAATGGCTCGAACTTCCCCATCACCTAAACTATTTGCAGTTAACCACAGCTCACAATATCATTACCAAACCTTCCAACTGTCCATCTCTCACCTCCCTGTTTACTCTCCCTAAGTCCTCCCAACAACTAAGATCTGAAAATCAATTCCTTCTAAAATTATAAATACCCAATCTAGCAGTTGGTCAATATCTCTACTCATGTACTGTTGCTAAAACTTTGAATTCTCTACCCAGCTCTATCAGAACTATTTCTAATCACATATCCTTCAAAACAATCTCATAAAATAGCATATCTTAGCTCTATGGCAATGCACATGTGGCTACGACTACAGAGCATCTTCCCCCACTTGATCTCACTAAATTTCTTCTCCCCTCTACATAACAGTTATGCAACTGTCTTTTTCTGTCTTTACTCTACAGTATCCAAAGCAAATGATATATTGTACTTTGTATATTTTGGATATAATGTATACTGCCTTTGTTATTCTAGCTAGAAATGTATGATAAGATTGTATGTCTGCTTTTTAAGTTGTTATCTCTCTATGTATGTAGAAAATGTGATTGTATTTAAATTTCTTTTGTATGTGGAGCTTTTCTCCCTGGACCTCCACTGAAAATGGGCACTTTTTGGCCCAGTGGACCATCCTGGTAAACAAATGCAAATAAATAAATAAGCTCCATGGCAACATAAGGCCTGGATAATTACCTCACTTTTTGCATCAGTATATAGCAGCTTGCAGGGTACCGATATCTTCTTAGGTGCCACATCACTATTTGAGATGAAACAGAAAACAGACGCGCATAATTACACACTTAATACACAAACAGAACAGGCGGCTGTGAGATCAGTTATGTGTGAGTGCATGCGTCCAACATGCACACAAAAATTTAAAAGTTAATGCTCCATATGGCTACACACAAGTTAGGACAGGCCCCGCCATTTTTTTTTCTAAATCAAATATCAACAGTGATCTATAACAATTCTTTAAGATAGATAATACAGACGTAACTGTCTAATACGTTGCAGCATTAACAATAATGAATACAAATGTAGCATTAGAAATGTAAAACAAAACTATTATAACTGCAATTAGCAATGCTGTGGAGGGCAGTCAGGTAGAAATCCACAAACAGAACGCATTTTTCTTATTCTTCTAACATAGGTAAAAATGCCAGACCTTCCTACAAAGTTAGAATATACTCATCTGCAGTAACTGTGCAAGCATCAAATTAAATACAAACTAAAAAATAGGTCATGTAGCATTCTGTAAGCATACATTTTGTAATACAGACATGGCTATGTCAAAAGAAAAGGATAAAGAAAAAGCAATTAAGATAAAAAAATTGTTTTTCAGCGGTCAGTGAAATTTACTTTTATTAATGTACTTGTTGCTTTTGTTTACCAGGAAAGTCCAATTGGGCAAAAGTTCTATTTTCAGCAGAAGCCTGGGGAGAAATGTTCCATTTTACCGAATGAGTAGAAAGCAGCTATACAAGATGGAAATAATCAATGTATTTACATACTTAGACTACTAATGATATGACAGTTAATAAAATATAATAAATGAACATACATAGAATAGTAATGATATGACAGTTAATGATAACATGACGGTTAAAACAAGAATATAGTAAAATATGAGCTAATATTAAGCTTATCAGAGTCTAGTTACTTTCAAATGGATATTGAGTAGGAGACAGTGAAGTAATTATAGGATGAAGATGGTTACAAATTATGAAGGAGTATTGAGGAGGTCCAGGTAACAGGGAAAAAGAGATCAAGCATAGTAGTGGAGAAGTGTAGATAATAGTCACATATTTAGAGATTATGAAGAAGTGGTGGTGCTGCGGTAGCATTGTCGCCTCACAGTAAGACGCTGTCCGGTTCGATTCTCAGCTAGAGCATCTTCTGCGTGGAGACATGCGTGAATGGGCGTACCTTCGTTGAAGGTTGTGCGTCAGGCCTGGCAAGCCGGTACGTAAAAATCAACTTCCAATCATTAGCGGACCGGAGTTCCGCTGTGGCGACCCCTAACTGGGAAAAGCCGAAAGACACAAACAAACAAAGTTGTATTATGATCAGTTACATAAAACAGTGATTACAGCAATATTAAACTAAAAGCATCATGTAAGAAATTGTAACATACCTTGACAATACAGCAGTATAGAAAATAGATAATTCTCCAAAGGTTGTGTTTTTTAGCAGTATCAAGCTCTCTGGTTCAAAAAAGTCTCCCCAGTATGCTACAAGGGCATTAGCTATACAATTACCTTTGTATAGTGCAGATTCAGCTCTGTAAGCACTGTGAGTATGGAAATGAGGTGTTAAATCATTAGCATTCATGAATACCACAATCTACACTAAGGATAGGGAATATAAACATGGTATAAAGGCCTACATGATTACATGCACACTCCTAGCAGTGCAAGGACGAGTATTGAGAAGTGTTCCCTGCTAATGGCTTACAGGTGTCTATAATTACTCTGACTGCAGGAACAATCAGTTTTCACAGTCTCCCCTCTTTGATGTACACCTACTGAGGGTCTATCAGGGAGAAGAAACTTACCAAACAGACTGAACGAACATTGAGTGATTTAGGAGAGCAACTTTCATAAAGTTCAAATGCCAGCTTTATTGACTACAGTTACAGACCCTTAATAAGAAATGCTGTTCATATTCAAGGGAGTACTTCAAGCACTGATAAAGATAACATATGTAATGAAACAAAGATATAATTGCTATTAAGTAAGCATAGATAAGGGAATGAAGCACCATACAGAAAAAAATGAATACACATGTTGTGTGTGCAGTCTTTGTTTAATATTGTATGAGTACATGGTTATCCTGTTTATAATATCCCAATCATCCAAATATTTACTGTTAAATGAGAAAGGGCAACTTTCATAACTTGATTCCGTTGTACTTTCAGTGTGATTTGATACAATGTCACATTAGCATTACATCTAAATACATTTTTCTATTTGCAAATATATGTTGTTGTCTTTAGCAACTATGAGAATACTCACTATAGTTGTTTAATTGTTCACATCCATACAGGTTCCTGTTGCAAGATAACAAAGTTACTTAAACACTTAAAATGTACATTTAAAGTATTTGAGCAAGAATGTGTTTACTTGTATTGCTTGAACACCTTTTCACGTGTGCGTCTGTTGACTGGCAGCAGCCGATAGCAGTGAATGACATTTCACTGCCTAAGGTGAAAAGTGACAAACAGTATTTGGACTGCCATCAATAATTCAGTGAAAACTGGAATTGTTGCACTTTCCTTAGCAGTCTGGACAGTACTGAGGGAAGAAATTCAAGTTGTCACACTCGTATTTCTGTGGCATAATGTGTAAAGGCACTGAACTTAGAGGAACAGTAAGTGTGATGCAGGGATTGAAAAATCTTCCCAGTTAACTTTACTAATAGACTTCATAATAAATTTTGACACTCATTTTGTTGAATGAATGTGTTTATGTGGGAAACTCAAGTAAGGCCAATATTAACAAAAAATGACAGCTAGATTAGTCATTCGAGATGATGTCAATATTGTGTGCAGTTCCCTGTGCCCTTCTCCATTCCCATGGCATTAGCTAAAGTCCTGATATTGTGGCACATACATAATAGTACTGATATGGCAATGAGATGTGACAGGGTTGAAAGTATCAGTGTAATTCACAACTAGCTGCACTCATTGCTACCTGTAAACTGTGTTTCATTTCATGTGTCTTCAAATTGTTATTCCCAAAAGAGTTCTTTGAATGCTTTTGATAAATATTGCCTTCTGCATTTGTGTGCCACTTGGCAGCATAAAATTCTGGCTTAAGGAAAAAAATAAAAAATTTAGTTTACGCTGTCTTATTTACTGAAAACCAGCTCAGAGGCATTGCATAGCCATCAGCACTCCAGATAGTACTCAGTAAAAAAATTACTCCTGTCAGGTAGCTTTCTCTGTGCTACAAGGTATAACTCCAGTGAGCTTAGAGAAAAAAGGACAGCTGATACAGGATTCAAATCTGCTTCACTGGTAATTTTACAGTGGAGGGGTCTGAATACATATTTAGAAACACAAAAGGCATGCAAGTATGATAAGGTACATGGACTGAACCAACTAAACCATAAACACAGAAATTGTCCAGCACCAAAGGAGGTTAGAAGAATATTCAATCCTTTATTGGGCAACTGCAAAATAATAAGCAAACTGGTTTTGGCAATAGTAATGCCTTCTTGAGTGCTATGACACATAAAAAATAATTGTTCATTTAAATAATAAAACACATAATAAGAGTCATCTTCCTATTGGTTCATATCAAATTTAACCAAGCTCATTAAGGCCAGGCTTAAACAAAGCACCCAGCCTAACAATCCAACAGATACTTTTTTTATTCAAAATGATATGCCATCCTGCTTTGCACATCTTATTGCCCTGGACTTTATCTATTATAGTAAAATGAAACCGAGCAGTGGTATGGGTCACGGTATGCTTAAATAATGAACTGGACATTCTTTTATTTCTAATGTCACTGAGGTGTTCGGTTATATGAAACCTCAGTGGCTGAGATGTTTGTCCCACATAAAAAGTGGAACAAAAACAGGTTGCTAAATATATGACCCAGTCACTGCGACAATTCCCAAAGGACTGGATATGCTATATCTTAGAGATATTACTGCTGGTGAATTCTTTAGTCTTCAAAACATATGCACAGGCAGAACAGTGACCACAAAGAATACTACCTATCAATTTGTTACCAAATAATGTGACCTGCTGTGTACTGGAAGGGGACATATGTTTGTAATGGGTAAAATAAGAACTGAGTATGGGACCTCTGCGATATGAAAATAAACAATGGGATGATAATAGTTCTGATAGTTTTTCATTGGCCATCAGTATGTCCCAATGGTTGTCAATAATCTGTCTAAATGTACTGACGTTGCATCCAAAAGAGGTGACCAGGCATATGGGTTCAGCTGAATATCTATCCAAATTGTTAGAGGTATGTTGATACTGCAAAAGGCTTGATCTGGATTGTTCTGAGGCAAATGAACAAGTTTATTTATGTTATAGGCATTATAGCCCCTACTGAGAAACCTATTAGACAGATCCTGTTGTAATAAAAATGCATTCTCAGTGGAACAAATGCACTTAATCCACAAAATCTGGGACTTAGGGATGTTGTGGATATGTCGAGGATGATGACTTGTTGCATGAAGCAGGGTATTACATTGGGGAAAAAAATCCAATGCAGCTCCAAGGTAATAGCCAGCCAAAAACTCCAGCACAATCCAAAAGCACAACTATTTAATCGAATGGAAAAAACAGCGTAACAAACAGAAAGTTACCACTTAGCCCTTTCACCTAGAAACAAGACAGGTATCATCAGAGTGGTAGAATGTAATTAATGAACCAACATTTATAAATTCAAACAATCCCGCCCTTATTAACCAACCTATCAGTAAAAGGTTACTGAGAAAACTGTATGAAAATTGTATGAAAATACGAACAGAAAACAAAAAATATAAAAGAAGTTTTAAAACATTGATGTGGAGATGTTACAATGTTAAAGTGTTCTTATAATTACAAAACAAAATAACCTTTGTTAAAAACAAACATAATATTAACTCAAATTTTGCTTGTAAATTACATAAAATATCAAAAAGAAATAAAGTAAATGTAATGAAAATACAATACAATTAAGAGAACATCCAATAAAAAATGTAATAAAAAATATATATATAATATTGATAATAAATAAACCACTATGAAAATGTATTTGTGTGTGTGTGAGTTTGTAACACTCATATAAAAAGAGACCTGTATTTTAAAATACTAGCCATAGAAATGTTCTCGTTAATACCTGGAGGTCTGGATGCATTTAGTCTCAGTTGCCACATTGTCTCCCTCATCTCTAATAAGGTCTTAAAATCACCCCCTCTATCATTATCAGGTGTCCTGTCCACAATAAAAAATATGAACTTCTTAAAATTGGTGCAAGTCAAACTGTGTAAATATAAAGCGTTCATGGTCTTTTTGTTCTTGATGTCCCTAACATGTTCAAGGATTATTAACCTTAATTTTCTAATAGTCTTTCCGACATAAAAACTGGGACAACTTAGACAGGTGGCAATATAAATGACCCTCTTAGTGTTACAGTTACAATGACCAGGACATTTAATGGTTTTATAAAAATTTTGAACTGTAACATAAGGGCCATTGTTGATAAATTTGCATACACTACAGGAACCACATTTGTTCATGTTGGAGGTCTTGTAGGGTCCATTATTGGAATTATCCCTTTCCAACAGCTCCTTCAAATTCAACCCACTACTGTATGTAATAAGAGGTGTGTTCCCAATAATCAGAGTGGTTTCCTTATCTATAGTGTAACGCCATGTTTCTCTTAAGATATTAACTATTGTATCTGAATGGCCATTGAATGGCAGAATCATGGCTCTCTTATGTTTCTCATGAACAGAAGTAAAACTAAAGTTACTCTGATCATGATTCTCCTTGTATAAACCTCCCTGAAGTATCGGCTTGAATCTTAAATGTCTTTTGACATCCACATAATTTCTGATCCTATTTAAAAGATCTAAAGGGTACCCTCTTTGTGTAAACATATCCACTAAAACCTTAATTTCCATTACGAATTTGTCGTCCTCACTTATCAATCTGGACAGTCTTACCATCTGGCCCTTGACAACATTTCTTTTTTGAAAAAGTGGGTGACAACTCTGAAAATGTAAAAAATTATTTGAATAAGTTTCTTTACGGAAAATATTAGATTCTATGGTTAGTTCCCCATGTTTTTCTTTGGTGTACAATAAAATGTCCAAGTAGTTACAGGTGTAACCATGTACCTTAAAGGTAAATTTCAAAAAATTTGTGGTGTTATTAAGGTATTCAATAAAAGTGTAAATCATTTCAGTTGGCCCCCTCCAAAAAATCAGTATATCATCCAAATATCGGAGGTATAATGCCACGTACTGCATAAATGATGATGAAAAAACTTTGTCTCGTTCCCATTGTGCCAGAACTAAATTAGCGTAAATTGGCGCGCATTTTGCCCCCATGGCAACACCTGTAACTTGTTTGTACAATTCACCTTCAAAAGCCAGAAAGTTATTAGATAAAACAAGGTCCATAAGATCAACAAGAAGTGATCTTTTGACAGTGTGAAAACCACCTCTACTATCTAGGCAGGTTTTAAATAAATCCAAACCTTCTGACTGTGGTATCACAGAAAAAAGGTTAATGACATCAATAGTAACCATAATAAATGGCTCAGCAAAGTGTTGTTGTCTAATAACATCTAAGCAGTGCCAAGAGTCATGCAAAATGTGTGGAAAGTGCTTAACAATGTTTTTACAATAAAAATCCACATAAGAGGCCAAAGTTTCAGTTTTAGAACCTTTGGCCGATACAATTGGACGAAAGGCTGGGTTGTTTTGATTCTTATAAATTTTTGATGGAGGGGGGTCACCGGAAAATCTACCTGCAAGTAGTGATGTTCCTCATGGTCGATAACCCCGTCCATAAGCCATTCATATAGAAGCCAGTCTATTTTGGAGTATGCCATATGCATCTCATTGCGTGATACCCTGATATAGATACTGGCATCATTCAATAGACTGGACATTCTATTGGAGTAATCAGTAGTTAACATAATAACCACACCCCCACCCTTGTCCGGTTTCATAACTCTAAACTGGTTAGAAGATGTCATTTCACGTAAACAGAACTGCTCCCCAGTGGTCATGTTTTCTGGTAAATGGTCATCCAATTTATTTAACCTTCTAATCTGAGCCTCACACATAGATTCAAAGATGTGTACACATGGGTGAGCCAGGGGGAATAAAGGTGCATTTTCTTTTAAGCCCAATTACTTGTTCGTTCAACAGATTGTGGTTCTTAGAAAAATACATTTGCAGATTCAACTGTCTTGTATATAACCTAAGGTTAATCAAGAGTCTAGCTGTTTCATTCCTAAACTTGGGTACAAAAGTGAACCCTTTTCCAAACAATGACAAATGGTTGTCTGTCAACACCAACTCAGTAAAATTGTAAAAACATAAGTTGTTAATTGTCACCTTGTTACAAATCAGTTCATTGTCAGAACTGGAACTATCACAAATAGAAACATTGTTAAATGTAGAACTATTATCTAGAAAATGTTCAAGTGTACAGTAGCTCAAATCGTTCCCTGTACTAGTGTCCAAAAAATTGTTCCCAAAACCTGATGTTTCAACTAAGGTCTGTAGTTGGAATGGGACCACCTCCTCCTGTTGTTGTACGTTTTTGGCGGCTGACCTCTCCATGACGATTGCCCTCTTGGGAGTTGGTTGCGTTCTCGAATACGTTCTGAACGCCTCAGTAGGGGAGGGTCTAAAAAATCCCCATTGTCATCAAAAACATCAGTGTCAGTCCCAAAATCATCGGGATTATGCCCGTTGGCCCCTTGGTCTTGTCCATGATAATTATCAGTTTGAACAGGTACAAATGAAGGGCCACCTCCACCAGGAGTTTTAAAACTATGTACTCTCTTAAATTCTCTGAAGTGAGAATACGCCCTGTGGTTTGCATAATCTTGACTGTCCCTGTTGAGCTTATGGGATTTGAAATCTAACCCCTTGCTCACAAAATTGTCAATTTTGTGTAACACATTGTCATATTGTTGTTTGTTAGATTCAAACAGCAAATCCTTGGTAATGTTGTTGTTCATTTGCCCCAATTCATTCTTTAAAGATTCTAGTAATTTGTTGTTGTTGCAAATAATAATATTCATCAGTTCTAGACCCATCCGGTCAAAAAAGTCAAGCAGTACATTAAATCCCTCAGTCCCAGCATGAAAACCGTTAGGCAGTTTAAACATTCTCAAACCTTTCGGCACTTGTTTCAACTCAATGGACCTTGCCAAAAAGGCGTTGTCCATCTGTAATGATTTAAACTTTTTAAGTTTAGCTTCACAGTTAGATACATGTGATTTAAAAGTACCTGGTCCAGTAACACACCTTGCTCCAACTTGCCAGTCCGTAACCAGAGGGTTTAAAAATGCATCCAGTCCGTCGTTACTAATATTGTGGTTATTTGACAAAGAATTAGTCGCATTAGAGAGTCTGTTAGTGCCCAAGTTCGAAGAAGTAGTGTTTGCCACATTCGTAGGTGCTCTCTGCTCAATAGAAGCTGGCGGAGTGTGTAGCGTGTAAAGCTCAGCTTGAGAATCGGTGAGTAATGGTTCTTGCACCCATTTGTCAGGCGTAGAAACCTTAACATCCAAACCTTTCTCACGAAAAAGGTTAATGAGTTGATTGGTAATCTGGAAATATTGAACCATTAACTGTTCCATAGGGAATGAACAAGCCTTATTTATGTCATAGGCATTATAGCCCCTACTGAGAAACCTATTAGACAGATCCTGTTGTAATAAAAATGCATTCTCAGTGGAACAAATGCATTTAATCAATCCGCAAAAACTGGGACTTAGGGATGTTGTAGATGATATGTTGAGGATGATGACTTGTTCATTATCTAAGCATACCATGCATACTATACTCTTATTATTATGTGTTTTATTATTTAAATGAACAATTATTTTTTGTGTGTCATAGCACTGACGAAGGCATTACTATTGCTGAAACTGGTTTGCTTATTATTTTGGAGTTGCACAATAAAGGATTGGATATTCTTCTAACCTCCTTTGGTGATGGACAATTTTTGTGTTTATTGTCTGAATACATACTTAATCACACTTTGTGATGCCATTGTGTTGTTTAAAAAGCAACTCTTGTCACCATTGCTAACAGCATGTGAGCATTTGTCTATTTACTTTCACATTATTTGTCATTGACTACATCGGATAATGTGTTACACAAAACACATTTCTGATGTTACAATGACAAGTGAGAGGGAAGAATGAGCCACCTGAATGCACTTCTTCCTCTGGTCATTGCTACACATACCCATTAATTGCTTTTAATTTACTTTCAGCCTTTTTCTCTATCATATATTTTTTTCTGATGCCTTTTCCATTTGCTTTCCATTCAGCAACATGCAAACATGGTTCACTGATTAAGGAAAAAAGTGACAAATTTAGTTTAGGCTGCCTTATGTAGAGCAAATATGCCTGGCATCATTGATCAGAATAGTACTTACTGCAGATAATGCACATGACAGATGCCTGATGTCTGTGGTACAATGTGTAACTGAAGTGAACTGAGTGAAAGAAGGCACATAAAGCATTGTTTAAATTCTGTTTAGAGATCCCATTGCAGTTATTTAAACTATGCAATGTTTTATATTTTAGATTTAAATTTGCTCTCCATTTGGCAGCAAGAAAACATGGTTCGCTACCTAAGGAAAAAAATGAAAAATTTAGTTTAGTCTGGCTTATATAAAGTAAATATGTCTGGTGTCATGCTGCCATCTGCACCATAGATAGTACTTATTGCAGACAATGTACATGACAGATGTTCAGTTTTGTGCAGCCAGGTGTAACTGAAGTGAATTGAGAGAAAGAAGGCAGATGAAGCATTGTTTGACTCCTGTTTAGAGATCACATTGCAATTGTTTCAAATATGTAATTTTTTTTTATTTTCCAAGAAATTTTAATTTGCATCTGCTCTTCACTTGGCAGTTTGTAAACACTGTTCACTACCCAAGCAAAAAAGTGCTTTAAGCAATCATGCCTGGAATGGCAACAGTGCACTTTCCTGCTGCCAGATACCTGTCTCTGTGGCACCAGATATAAATGCAATGAGCTTAGATAAAGAACACAGCTGATTAAGGGTTCAAATCCATATAAAAGATGCTTTTACAATGGGTGCAAGAATTTCATTTGTCACACCATTTGACTAGGACATTAACATTAAAGAAAATGATACTTCTTAAACATGTTTCTTACAAGCAATGTAAAGGTAATGCTTGCATAATTAAACTTTTCTGTTTAGCATATATCATTAATGTTTTATATAACCTCAAACTAATGTGTGTCCAATTTCTTAAACCTGACAATGATGACATTTAATATAAAATTCACTTGATATATATATATATATATATATATATATATATATATATATATATATATATATATATATTTATTTATTTAAATTTGTTGACCGGGAGTGTCCGACTGGACGTAGGTCCATTTTCAGCAGAGGCCCGGGGAGAAAAGCTCCACAGTTAAAATAAACAGACAGTAGTTACATTGGATTACATAGTGATTAACATTTTAACATAGCAATTACTTACAACATATTTACAGATGAAGAACATAGTACATCAGTAAACAACTAGAATCTTTATCTGTGAAGTCATAATAGACATTAACAAATGTTACAATGAGAAGTTCCTGCTGTATAATAAGTACTAGGCTTATGAGCATCTGAGCTTGCTATAATCAAGGTAGTTAGTAGAGTGGAAAGAAAGGTAGTGGTTGGATGGGGTGGATGATATTAGAGTGGGAGTTGCAAGGGCATAGCCAGCATGTTTTTAGGTGCGCTTTTAGTAAAGTTTTGAAGTGGGTACATGATGGTATGGAGGTAATTGTGGGTGGGAGTGAGTTCCATAATTGGGCTATGGCGCAAGAGAATAGTGCTTCACCAGCAGAGTTATTGGCTTTAGTGATCTGCAAGTGATTTTTGTTGCTGGATCTTAGTGGTCTGGTGGTGAGATAGGGTTGAAGTAGATTCTGGAGGGATGGGACATTTAGTGGATGGTTTACTAGTTTGTGGGCGAGTGAGAGTTGATACCACTGAAGGAGGTGAGGGAGTTCATGCCAGCCCAGTTCAGCAAGTGAGAGACAGTGGTGACTACGGTAGGATACCCCTGTGGCGAATTTGGCGATTTTGTTGTAGCAGGTCTCTAGCTTGTTTAGATCGCATTGCCTTAGGTTGGTATATATTGGAGAGGCATAAAGTAGGGTGGAGATAAGGTGGGAATTTGCTATTGAAATCTTTGCTGCTTTGGTGAGAAATTGCTTATTTCTGTATAACGCTCCTAGTTTTTTCTGGACTTTTTTTATGGTCATGGATATGTGAATGTCAAATTTTAGTTTACTGTCTATTTCCACTCCTAGCAATTTGGTGTGCTCAGTTGGGTATATGGTGGTGTTTTCTTTTGCTGTGATGTTAAAGTGAGAGTTGTTTTGAGTATGTTTGGTGGGTTGGAAGATGAGTAGTTTAGTTTTGTTTGGGTTGAGTATTAATTTGGCATCGGATAACCATGTTTCAACAGAGGAAAAGGCTTCCTGTGTGACTTTTTGTAGTTTTGGTAGGGACTGGGCTGAGCAGATGATGGTTGAGTCATCTGCGTTTTGTATGAGTGTGCCATGTAATATATATATTATATGTAATATATAATATATATATATATATAATGTATATATATAAATATATATATATATATATATATATATATATATATATATATATATATATATATATATATACATATGTATGAATGGCACAATAATTTTGCCATAATCATTATGACTCATCACATTTCCAAACTACATTTTTAGGACAGTTATGTTTTGTGAAGTATGTATGGAACACACCCCAACCTGTATTATTCAGTTGATTCAACTGCATCCATCTGAAATATATTAACAAACAGAAATGCTGACTTTTATATAAGAATGCATTCCCAGGACTAATTAAAATCACACATATACAGGCCTCTCTGAAGTGCATCTCCATTCATTCTGAAATCAGTATTTCTCATTCCCATGCTTAAAAAGGTAGTTCTGCTGTGGCAATGTCAATTAATAAGCTAACTTTCAATTTTTTGCATGCTTTATCCTATGGGTTCAATTCCCAACTGGTACAACAATATTTTAACACTGTGTAAGCCGCAGTATCACAATATGTCAAAATTTATCCTGTTTCACCTTCCAGACTATAAGGATTATATGCCATTAAGCATTTCATTATTAATCATTGTAACCTGTGTCAACAGGTCGAGCATCACACATGGCAAAGCACAATGCCATATGTGATGTCCCTGCACTGGCCTAGTAATCAAGGAGCCTCATTCCTCACTACTGGAAACAGTGGGGGATGTACACACTGGGAGGATGACAAGTACACACACACAGTAAAGTACAATTTCCCTTAAGAGCACACAGAGATCACAGTCAGTCTGGGGCTGGTTTCTCCCTCTTTCTCCAGATCTCCAATAAGCCTCCCCACTGGCACAGCTATAGGGTTGAGATCTCAGATGAGTGGCCAAACCAAGATCTTCAGTATCCTCTCTGTCCAATCAATACTTCATCTCCCTGGTAAGTAGCTGACACATAAACTCTTTGAGATTTGATTTATATACAAATACACACGCACAGACACAGACACACACACACACACACACACACACACACACACACACACACACACACACACACACACACACACACACACACAAACTCCTGAAAGGTTGGCACAGGTTTACTAGCTATGCCCCCTTCTGCACTGACTATAAGGTAGTTTCCACTGCCACCAGCCGCTACGTATCAGCTACTTTAAGGCCCTTAAGAAATGGTGAACAATCCTACTTTGTAATGCTACTATTAATCCAAATGGTAGTCTGACCAAGAGCAAGGCTATTTATGAGTAGCCTGTACAGTGTCACTAAATAGATATGCAAGTACTCTAAAAGCTTAAATATATCTAAACAGACCAGCCACAATTAAAAGATTTAAATATATTTAATAATAAATAATAAAAGAACAAGACAATAGTAAGTAATCAATTACATCAGAGTTCAAAATCACAGTAAACATGTAAAACAACATTGCAGGACCGTCTCAAATAAATAAAGCAAACATCTAAGCTACACCTTACTATATTCCTATCTGAATCTAAAAGAGTTGCTATGCCCTAGAAACTTACTTGCAGCAAGGCAAGCGCAGAAGGTGGTGATGAGTGGATGTTGGCAGGTCAAAGACAAATACAAAATGTGCTGCATCTCTCTGGCAGAGTTCTTACATTAATATCAAATATTACTGTTGGGTTAGCTTGGATGACATCACCTTTTGTCACCGAACTTTAGTTCCCAAACTAAATCCCATTGTCAGAAAGTACAAGCATTTTTAGCATCTCCCTGTGAAAAATACATATCTATCAGATGAGTGCTGATCCTGAAAGTCATAAAACAATAAAACACTTCTACACCTCAAACCTAGTAATTACTTCTCTTTCAAGACAATACAAAAAACCTTTAGCTCTAGACATTGTGTCTGCTACTGCACTGAAACTGAAAGATAACATCTCTTTTATTACATGGTTATGAAACAATTTAATTTCAACTATTTTCTCTGACTTTTTTCAAGTTAACCTCCTGTGTTCCAGTTTCCACTAAACATATACATCTAAACAGTGACAGCAGTGCAGGTACATTCCTATTCTATTCCAAAAGGGCATGCTGTGGTTACATTTTAGCTCAGTACTTTACACACACTTCTGTATAAATTACCAATATTCACAAATGACATAGAATTATTACAAAATTCTAGAAATCTGGGCTGGCAGTGTGACCCCCCCCCCCCAAAAAAAAAAAAAACTCAAGCAAGTTTTTCAACTGTTTCTTGAGAAACTCTGATTGAGAGGATTGACTATCTGGGAATACCTCACCCCATTCATTGTCTTCAGAGCCCATCTGCATTGGCATTGCTAACCCCACTGCATGCTCCACTGTCATATCATATGCCTGCAACCCTAGACTCCACCTTAGTAACTTGGCCTTTTGCTGGCTGGCTCGATTTACCCATGTTAAGGGATTGTGGTCTGTTACTCCAGTGAATTTCCTTCCATACAGATAAGGCTGAAGTTTCTGCAGTGTCCACAGTATTGCTAGACATTCCTTTTCTACAGCTGCATAACATTCCTCCCTGGGTTGGAGCCTATGACTGAGATATACAACTGGGTGCTCTTCTCCCTCTGAGGAGACCTGGCTGAGTACAGCCCCCACCCATGGTTCGAAGAATTCACCTGCACAACATAATTTTTACTGTAATCTGGACTGGCTAACACAGGGGGTCCTCCCAAAGCTTCTTTAAGCTTCTGGAATGCCTGCTCACATGTTGTGGTCCACACAACCTTATCTGGCATGTTCTTCCTTGTCAGGTCTGTGAGGGGAGCAGCTATGGTACTATAACTGGGGACAAACTTTCTGTAGTACCCTGCTGTCCCTAAGAATGCCCTCATCTGCTTTTGGTAACAGGTGCAGGCCATGTCTGAATGGCGTCCACTTTGGTAGGTTCTGGCCTGATCTTACCACTCCCCACTCTATGTCCCAGGTAGGAGACCTCTGCTCTACCTATCTGATATTTGCTCAGCTAAATGGTCAACCCTGCCCTCTGTAGTCTGCCCAGCACCTCCCTGACATGTTGAAGGTGCTCTTGCCAGGAATGGCTGTATATGTCAATATCATCTAGATGAGCAAAGGCAAACCCTTCTGCTCTTTCTAGGATGTGATCTACCAGCCCCTGGAAAGTCATTGGGGCATCTTACATCCCAAAGGGCATCTTTGTGAACTCATGCAACCAAAAGTAGTCACAAGGCTGACTTCTCTTTAGCACTGGGAGTCAAGGGCACCTGTCACTAACCTTTGGTAAGATCAATGGTTGTAAGATACTTAGCCCCACCCAGCTGCTCTAGGGCCTCATCTGTCCTAGGCATGGGGTAAGCATCTGACTCTATGTGACTATTTAATTTCCTGTAGTCCAGACATAACCTGGTGCTGCCATCCTTCTTTGGTACCAGCACTAGTGGGGAGGCCTAGGGACTGTTTCACTCTTGAATTAACTCTAGTTCCAACATCCCCTGTATCTCCTCCCTCAGAGTCTGTTTGACTCTCTCAGGCACCCTGTAAGGGGCCTGCCTAATAGGCCTTTGGAGTCCTGTATCCATCTGGTGCTGCACCAGGTGGGTGCAGCCTTGTCTCCCAGTGAACATGTCCCCAAATTCCTGCAACTCACTGAGGAGATCAGTCACCAGATCCCCCTCAGACTCCTCCTGCAATCCACTGCAAATGCTCAGCACAAGGGCCTCCCTATCCTGGTAAGGTTTAATCATGCAACACTTCTACCATGTAGTTAACATCACTTACCTTTCTTACCACCTTGTAGGCTCCCTCCCAGGCTGCTTACAGCATGTTGTGTCTGACAGGAATGAGAACAATTACCTGCTGCCCTACAGCATACTCTCTAGCTTGAGCATTCCTGTCATACCAGACCTTTTTCTGTTGTTGGACTTCTGCCAGGTTCTCCTGGGCCAAGCCCATGAGTTCCCTGAGCCTTGTCCTGAGGTTTAGGACATATGCCACAAGAGACTCCTTGTGAAATTCACACTCACCTTCCCACTCATCACAAATTAAATCTAGACTTCCCCTCACCCTATGCCCATACAGCAACTCAAAGGGTGAAAAACCTGTGGATTCCTGGGGAACCTCTCTGTAAGCAAACAACAGATGAGGCAAATATTTGTCCCACTCCATCTTAAACTGGTCTGCAAATGCCCGTAGCATGGACTTGATTGTAGAGTATTACCTCTCAACAAGACCATTAGTCTGAGGATGGTAGGGGTGGTCTTTGGGTGCTTCAACACACAGTAATTCTAAAGACAAGCCAGCAGGTCTGACATGAAATTAGCACCTCTGCCAGTCAGTATTTCCTTTTGCAAACCTGCCCTGCTGAAAATCTCTAACAAAGCATTTTCACCTTTTCTGCCTCAGTAGTGGACAAAGCCACTGTCCCAGGGTATCTTGTAGCATAATCTACTACCACTAGGATATACTTTTCCCTGTGGAACTTGGGGTACTCATAGGCCCTAAAATATCAATAGCTACCCTCTGAAATGGCTTCTCAATCACAGGCAAAGGCAACAAAGGAGCTCTCACTGTGTCTCCTGCCTTGCCTAGTTTTTGGCACTGCCCACAGGTCCTGCAGTATGTGATTACATCTCTGGAAATTCCAGGCCAATAGACGTTCTGCATAATATGTCTCTTTGTACATTTTATGCCCATATGACCTGCAAAGGGGATATCATGGGCTATGGACAGAAGCGCCAGATGGTAGGCTCTAGGCACTTCCAATTGCTGTACCTTCTCACCTTCTAGCCCTCACTCAGGGGTCCACTCTCTATACAGTAACCCTTTGTCCCAGTATACAGATTCCCCCTTCCCTTGATAATCAGGTGCCTCCCTAGCTACCTGCCTCAGGCCTTGTAATGTAGGGTCTGAGAGCTGAGCCTGTCTCAACTCTCTCCTTGTAACCCTTCCCAGCTCCCCTTCCACAGGAAATCTGGCCTCTTCTGACTGTGGTGCCTCAGTGTCAGCCTGGGTACTACTACTTACCTCTACCTTTGTAGTCACTCTGTGCAAGGGAACATCCATACCCACAAGCAGCTGTGGCTCACCTTCAGTCTCACTGCTACTGCATAGCTTCTTCCCTGAAGTAACCACCTCACCAGTCCTGGCTGCAAGTATGCGGTCTGTCTGGGCCTCCCCAGCCTACAAGACCCACATGCTTGTCTCAAAGCCTGACTGCATGTAACTGCATTAACACATAGTACTACCTCATCAAAATCCTTCCTTATCAGGACACCTGCAGGATGGTAGTTCGGTATCCCTGTTGTCTCAAGACAACCTACTATTGGCATTTTGTCTTTCTCACTTACTGAATCTATCACCCTTTGTTCCCCAACTTGCCTCTGAGGAAATCTGTATGCCACATAGCCCCACTGATTGCATTCAAAACATTTAACCCTAGGTCCTGGACGTGTACCTGGACTAGTGGCTTCCCCTGCTACTGGCAGATTCTGTTGGGGCAGTCTGAGCTGCCCACCATGGGTTCCTTTAGACCCATGAGCAGTACTGGGGGTCCTTTTCCTGTGCATGGATGCCCTGCTTGCTAGGTATAAGTCTCCCTTCTTCCCCAACTCGTCTGAAGTAGCATATGTCTATCAGCTAACCAGATCCTCATGTCCTCAGGCAAAGTGCTAAGGGCTTGTTCCCTCACTAAAAGGTCTGCCATCCCTTCAAAAGTGGTGACTTGACATCCAGTCACTCACCTATGAAAATAAGTGCTCAGTTAAACAACATATTCACACACACTTTCTTCTGCCTTGCGTCTATGCTCACAAAACTTTTTCCTATAAGTTTCAGGTGTTAGCTTAAAAAATTCTAACAAGCAATTCTTAACAGCAGTATAAGTAAAACAGTCAACGTCAGACATTTTGGACAAAACAGTTACAGCTTTACCATGGAGTAAGGGGGTGAGGAACCATACCCAGAGCCTTTGGTCAGCAACATACTGTTTACATACCCTCTCAAACATATGAATGAAACTATCATAATTATCCCCCTCTGTAAACTGCATATGAAATTTACTGACCTTTTGTGCTTCTAGGGTCCAGTTACTCACTTCCGCATTACCTCCACGACTCTGGTGAAGAGTCAGCATCTCCTTTTCTTGCTGCCTCTGCCTTTCCTTCTCTTGTGCTTCCAGGCGTAGCAGTTTCTCATTCTCCTCAGCCTGTAGTCATCTCACTCTCTACTGCTTCTGCTTCCAAATACTTGGCCTCCAACTCAAGTCTCTTTAACTCCAGATGGGTTTTTAAGTCCTCTGCAGAAAGGTTGAGCTGTCCATTCTGTGAGTGTTGTACATCGCCACGGCCAGTCTGATCATCCTGATTTCTGTTTTCTGGTGCAGCTGTGACCAAAGGGGCAATCATGTCTGCCTTAGTCAGGTCTCCATGCACCAGTTCCTTAGCCTGGCACATCTCAGCCAACTGGCTCCTTGACAGCTTGCCATACGTTTCTGCTGACATGCTTGCCTGCTCTCCCTGACTAACTAAGATAACAAAAGAAATAAAACAATTGTGATCTGAACTCTGAATATTCACTGCATGGCTGATTTAGAGTACAAAAACACCTTCAAAGATGACTGTACACAAGCTACAGGAATTCACTATCCACACCATTACAAGCTAATAAGTATGTGCCAACCGATTAATATGTCTTGCAGATATCCCACCATTGCCAAACAATTAATATGTGGTGTGGATATCCCACCACTGCCAAACAATTAATATGTGGTGTGGATATCACACCACTGCCAAACAATTAATATGTGACACACGTGCACTGGCCCAACAATCAAGGAGCCTCAATCCCCACCACTAACACCAGTGAGGGGCATTCACATAAGGGAGGATAACAAATAAACACACAGTAAAGCGCAATTTCCCTTAAGAGCGCACAGAGATTACAATCAGTCTGGGGCTGGTTTCTCACTTTCTCTCCAGATCCCCAATAACACTCCCCACTGGCACAGCTATAGGGGCCAGATCTCAGCCTAGTGGTCAAGCTAAAACCTCCAGCACCCTCTTTGTCCAACCAGTGCTTAGTGTCCCTGCCCAAGCAGCTGACACACACACACACTTTGAGATATGAGTTATATACAAACACACAGGCAGTCCTGGGGAAGGCTGATACAAACACACAGACACTCCTGGGGAAGGCTGGCACAGGTTCTCCAGCTATGCCCCTTCTGCCCAGACTATACAGTAGTACCACTTGCAACTACTAATATCAGCTACTAAAAAGGCCCTTACCAAAGGGTGTCCAATTATTACTGTGCAATATTATTATCCAAATGGAAAGTGTAACTGAACAGCGAGGCTTATTTGTTTTGGTTTAGTACAGTATCACTATACACATGCAATGTACTCTAGAGCTTAAATTATCTCTACATAAACATCCACAGTTGAAAGGTTTAAAAATATTTAATAATAAATAATAAGAACACAAGACAATACTTCTTACTACACAGTGCTCTTCAAGAGTTTAGAGATTACAGAGAAATGCTTACAATAATACAGTAGAAAAGTTCTGACATCAATACAGAAAACAACTAGTCTAATCGTCCTATTTCTTAGCTATATCTAAGAGCAAACACAGTTCTAAAATAAACTTACATATAGAGCAAGGCAGTGCTGGTGATGTTGGATGTTCTGAAGACAATTGCAAAATGCTTTGATTCTCTCTCTCTATCTGTTCTTAAATTGATAACACAGTACCACTGACTCATTTCAGATTACATCATTATTCTGTTTCCCAGGCTAAGAGAAACTCAGAGTATAACAGCCCGTTAGATCTTCCAGCTGGTCAGGAAGCCAGAGCAATAAAAGACATTATATATGTAAATTCTAGCCATTAACTCTGGTCTCAAAATAATAGGAAGAATACCTTTATTCAGATATGTCGGCTCTGAGTTTTGAGATCAAACAATTATACAATGCTTGACTTATCAGCTTTCCTCCAACAGAGTGTAATGTGGTTACATTTTTGAAGTTCAACATTTACCATAATTTTCTTACATTTAAGAGAACAAGCATGTGGCTTACATTAATATTTACAAATGACAGAATTATCTACAGAATTATATCTAGCTAGGCTGGCAGCCTTCACTCAGCCCCAGACTGATTATTATCTCTGTGTGCTCTTAAGGGAAATTGCACTTTACTGTTCATGTACTTGACATCCTCACAGTGTGTACATTCCCCATTGTTTCCACTGGTGAGAATTGAGGCTCCTTGATTACTGGGCCATTGCAGGGGCGTCACACCATCACTTTTTGTCACCTGACTTTAGTTCCCAACTAAACCCCCATTGTCAGAAAGTACAAGCATTTTAGCATCTCCTTGTGAAAAAATACATATCTCTCAGATGTTTGCAGATCCTGGAAGTCATAAAACAATAAAACTTTCCACATCTCAAACCTAGTAATTACTTCTCTTTCAAGACAATACAAAAAAATTCCATCTCTAGACATTGTGTCTGCTACTGCACTGAAACTGAAAGATAACGTCTGTTTA
This sequence comes from Protopterus annectens, assembly GCF_019279795.1. Lineage (NCBI taxonomy): Eukaryota > Metazoa > Chordata > Ceratodontiformes > Protopteridae > Protopterus > Protopterus annectens. Next base: position 400,514,640 of record NC_056730.1, on the reverse strand, counting down.
TTATGTGGTTATGAAACAATTTAATTTCAACTATTTTCTCTGAATTTTTTTCAAGTTAACCTCCTGTGTTCCAGTTTCCATTAAACATATACATCTAAACAGTTACAACAGTGCAGGTACATTCCTGTTATATTTCAATAGGGCATGCTGTGGTTACATTTTAGCTCAGTACTTTACACACACTTCTGTATAAATCATATCAATATTCATAAATGACAGAATTATTTACAAAATTACAGAAAGTTGGGCTGGCAGTGTGACACCTTGTTTCACACCTTTACTATCATGTGATGTAAGTATTGCAACTGTGTCTGCCAAGGAATCCATATGCCTTCAATTGTGCAGATGCAGTTGGCAAGGCTGTGTGTCTTTGTACACAGCCAGTTACCTGTGAGATCTGAAGTGGATGTCAATTCAGACATATTTTTCTAGCTTGACTTTGCAGACATGGCTGGCAAGGGACAGAATGGTGCTAAATTTAGACCACAAAGGTGGGGTGCTGAGGAGTCTGGGATATTTGTGGCACTCCTTGTGAAGTGATACAGACATAGGTTGCTGCAGGGGGGTTATACAAGGTCTTAGTATAAGGCTGAGGCTTGAAATAGCTTAGTCTCCAATGCAACAGGCATTCCATCCACTAGGAAACAATGTTGTAACAACTATAGTGACCTTAAAAACACAAGCAGGACCTCCTAAGCTGATTGTGGGCTGAATTTAGGACTGTGAATGCCCTTCAGTTGTGTGAATATACTAAGCCATATCTTGTCTAGGATATGGCATTAATGATCTAGCCAGCCAACATAGGTATTCATTATGCTTTCATATATATTATTTTCTTTTCTTTTTGTACTGTACAGCTGCAGTGGAGATAGCTGCAAACCATGAGACACATAAGGAGAGATTAACTCAAGTCAGAGAGGCATGGAATAAGTAGGACTCAGGTCCAATTTCAAGTCAGAACTTTATTTTCATCCCCTCAAGCACAAATATCTTGAACAGGCATAATTCAGCTGTCATCTCAAGTGTGTGACCTTTCTCTGGTTACTCTTGCTGCCTGCATTAGGCAGTGAGAAAACCAGCTTGACTGTGTGTAGTTCAGTACCCAGAAGCAATGATTTAGAAAATATTAACAATAATAATAAGTCAGGAAGAATTAAATTATTAAATTAGAATACATATTTCCTATTTATTATAGGGAAATAAAGACTGCTCTCTGTTATATCATAGCAGTGAGATTTTTTTAGTTTATGGTATAGAACTATCTTTCCATCATATATGGATGTGGAAATGGTGTTCAGTAGTAAATTACCATGACTGTTCATGTATTGCCAAACAAAGTTTATTGAAAAAATACAGTACTGTGACATATCTAATCATCTCGTTTGTTTATCTCCCTACAGACTTTGTCTCTCTCTTTTAATTTTTTTTGGGGGGTTATAATTTATCAACAATCTGCTATTTGCATAACTAGCCAGCCATACCCCCACGGATGGCAGCGCAGACCCAGCACTTTGGATTCACAGCCTGTCAGTGTTGCCTTCACAACACCTGCCTAACTGCTCCTACTTTATCAGGGAGCTCTGCCCTGACTGCTGGTGCAGTAGTACCCTCTGGGAGCAGTAGTAGTGTAGGTGGCAATTTTGTCACCTGGCAGGAGCTGACAGGGCTGGTGGAAGATATACTGGAGAGGGGCCTCAGTGCATCTTTCAGCAGGTTGAAAAGTTCCTGCATCACATTACAAAGATGATGCCACATCCAGCACTGTCCCAGGGAGTTGCTGCAGGAGACAGCTATGATAATTTATTCAGGTGAGGATTAGATTCTCACTGTTCTCAAGCCTGACACAGGTGTGTCTCTGATGTCCCCTACCTGTCCCCAATCATGGTGTTCCCCATCCTTTTCTCTCCATCACCATCCCTGTCAGTCTTGTATGTCATGTATGTTTGTGTATGCTTACTAACCTGCCCTACATAACTGAGCCTCTCATTCCTAAGCACCTTTCCCAACATTTCTCTCTCTCCTAAAAATAATAAAAAAATGGATGACTGTTTCATAAAAAAATATTACACCTCATACATGGCTCTCCACTTCCTGTATGTGTCATCTTGAAGTAATTGATTAGGTCCAATTGGCTATACAACATTATTCTATTGTTGTCACCAATCACAAGTGTGGTGACTCTGCAAGGTCATGAAATTGTGTGTAGAATTATACATTTATGTTGTCAAGAAGTGGATAGTTATAGTGCTTTCCCATGACCCTCCTGTAAATTTTTCCCCTGTGTCCTACCTTGTACTTGCCAAGCCTATTTTTACCACTGTCCTATCCACCCCTTTTCACACATTTAATCTGGTCAAAAAATAGATCCACACACAACACACATGGACAGAAATGGCTCATGCAAAAGCCTTCACTTTATGTGTGCTGCATTTGTACAGAGTTTGGCATAGCACAGCAGTGCTGAGAGACAATGAACTCTAATTAACTTTTTATTCCAAAAGCTGAGGATTTCAATGTAGTCCACAGTGGTCAGGTTACTATTACAGTCAATCCTTAACCTTGTCATTACTAACATGGGTGACTGTTGTCCTATACCACTAGCCAACTCCTCCCTGGTTAGATCCGACCACAAACTAATCACCTTGGAAATCCACATCCCTCCCACCCACTCCTCCCGCAAAGGTAACCACCATGAAAAACTTCTCCAAAGCTAAATCTGGTCTCCTAAAACAGAGGTGACTAACTTCACGGTACCCATGCAATTGGAGAACAGCTGCATGACTACCGAATGATACACTAATTCCCTGTATGAACATGTACATAAATGCATGGATCTCGCCATACTCAATAGAACCAAGACACTCTCCTCCAAAAAAAGGAAGCCAATCTGGTGGTCCCCTGCCATAAACAAACTCTACAACAGAAGGAGGAAACTGATGCAGAATAGGGTGAAGTCCCAAGACTGGAAAAACTCCCTTATCAGCCTCAAGAAAAAGGTGAGATCCCTCATCAAATTCCCTAAAGCTAGCTATGAAAACAGAGTTGCAGCCGAAAGTAAAGACACCCACAAGGCCTTCTACAGTTATGTAAAGAATCTCCATGACAATACCCAGATTTGCTCAGAGCTATTGCACAACGGCAGCTCCTATACCGAGTCAAGAGATATTGCCAATATACTCGCCAACAGATTCAGTACCAACTTTACCCCTCTCTCCCCCACAAAGGACCAATCGCAATACCAGTAGATTGCCAGGCACCCAGTATTACTGTTGCACAGGTTAAAACAGCACTGTCCAAGGCCAAGAATACAGCTTCTATGGGACCTGACAATATCCCTGGCTGTGTTCTACATGAACTCCAAAGTGAACTGGCACCTCACCAATGTGCCCTGTTCAATCACAGCCTCACCGCAGGCTTTATCCCTACCGAATGGCGCACTGCTACAGTCACCCTCTCCACAAAGGAGGAGTGACTACAGACCCTGGGAACTATCATCCCATTAGCCTGATGAGTCTGATATGCAAATCTATAGAACACATCATTATGGACCTAATAAACAAGGATAGAGGGAATCTCCAAACTCCAGATCCCACACAGTTTGGTTTTGTGAAGGGAAGGGTAATGCCTGCTCAACCTGGTTGACTTCTTTGAGTCAGTCACCAGAGCTGTTGGATGAAGGCAAGGTGGTTCATACAGCCTACCTTGATCTGGCCAAGGCCTTTGATACCATTCCCCACTCAGGAATCATAGAAAAACTCACTAAGCTAGGCATCAACCCCTATACCATTAGGTGGGTTGCAAACTGGCTCACAGATAGAACCCACAGTAAGTAAAAGTAGCTGACTCCAAGTTAGACTGTCAACCAGTCATGAGTGGAGTCCCACAGGGTTCGATCCTGGGTCCTTTCCTGTTTGGTATCTACTTCTCTGAAGTTCAGGCCAACATGAAGGAACTCTGGCTGACAAAGTTCACAGATGATTGCAAGTTGGGTGCCATAATTAACTCCCCAAGTGATGTTGACATCCTACAAAAAGGCCTCACTAAGACCAACGATTGGTGTCAGAACCATGGCCTTAAGCTCAATGCCAAAAAATGTGTCATCATCCCCTTTGGGAAAAACCCAGTTCCCATGAATTACCACATAGATGGTAGTTCACTGAACACAGAAGGTGTTATAAGAGATCTGGAAACACAGGTTGACAGCAACCTCTCTTTTGACCACAACATTGCCACTATGGTCAGAAAGTCCTTCTATGTGGCACATCTCATTACTAAGGAGTTTGCATCCAGGAAGCAAGAGGTCATTGTCTTCTTCTACTCTTCCCTCATTAGGTCACTCATCGAGTACAATGCTTCATTTGGCATGTACCTCACTAGACACCTGCAACAACTAGAGGGACTGCAAAAGTACCTCACAAAGAGGATCTTAGGCCTTAAACACTTGTCCTATGTGGACAGACTCAAAAAACTCCAACTATTCTCTGTCTCATATCACCTACTTAGACGTGATCTCTGCTTGATTTACAAAGCCATGTCTAACCCAGCTCTGTTAGAAATGCTACATCTAAAGAAATCCCAATCCTTCCAAACTACACTCTCCAGAGACCTCAACTTCATTATCACAATCAACAGAACAAGCTGGAGGGAAAGGTTCATAACACAGAGGATGTCCATGCTATGGAACAGACTTCCCATATATTTCAAGTGGAGTGCCTCACTAGCCCTCTTCAAGAAAAATCTTGATGAGTGGATGGGAAATAGAAAATTCACCCCCGGGGATCACTCCAGTGATTCTCAACAGAGGGACTTGGAACTAAGGTCAGGTGGCACAATGCCAGGGTAATCCTATGGACTAGGCTTGTAAAGGCTCCAGGGCCATTAGCCTATTATACACCTATGAACCTATGTGCTTAAATCCATGGCTCTATAGGAATACAGAGAAAAGGCAGACTAAAGGCAATACTGTGGAACAGTTAATGTGTCAGTTCTTAAGTTGCTGGATGTAATGAAGTAGGACTTCATATTTAGCCTGTTGAGATAATTGCCCTGTTTGTTGCCTGGTTTTTTTGCATAGTGTCATGGGTTCAGTTACAGCTGTAGGCCAGTTTATTAATTCATGACATTTCATATTCCTATCATATGTTTAACTGCAAACATCTATATTACACTCCATAGAAAACATTTCATTAACATACCATTATCCTTCCACTGTCATAATCTACTTTGTCCCTGTCTCCATCTCACCTTGTTGATGAATCTTCTCCCTTCTGTATCATTAATCTTCCACCTCTGCATTTACACAATGTCTGGCACAGGGAAACAAATGCAAATAAGGCTAAATGGACATATACAGCTTATGGCAATATATGGTGATTGTATTGTCTCCATCTGCATTACTCTACCGAGCTTCATGCCACTGTGCTAAGCTATGTTTATTCAATTTAATGTACTATTCAACAAGCTAAAGAGTTGAATGTACAGATTCCAGTGGTCAGTAGAGTAATGAAGATATATACATCTATTCACATTTGCTGAAATGTAATGTCAAACGTTAAATATCAGAAGTATGATTTCCTACATGGTGTGTTTAGATAATACTCAGGTAGAAATGTTTTTCTAGGAATGATCTAAAGGTTGGAATACAGACAGATGAAAAAATGTTTCAGGATGTTTTGTCTGTCTCCTGTGGATATAAATGTTGTCTATACCTTTATTTAGCACATCATTATCCTGCTGCTATATTAATGTGCCTTCCACCTATTGTGAAGCCTGTCTTATACAGATCTTTACATGAAAGTCGGCACAGAACAACATCGCTTACTGCTAATTCCCATTCTAAATTCAAAACTTCAAGATATTATTACACATGCGCTCACACTTTGCTATCAGCAGCTCAATTCAGCTTGGCAGTGCTGTACTCAAAGAGTTTAAAAATTTTAAAAAGAAAATCAATTATTTTTTGTCTTAGGTTGCACAATTATTTATTTAACATTTGTTTACTGGGAAAGTCCAACTAGGACAGAGCCAGTTTTCAGTGGAGGCCTGAAGAGAAATGCTCCAGACACATGTCTTTGGAATGTAGGAGAAACCAGAGCACCCAGAGGAAACCCACACAAATGCAGGGAGGACATGCAGACTCTGCACAGAAGGCACCCCAGCCGAGAATTGAACCAGGGAAACTCTTGCTGTGAGACAACAATGCTAACCGCGGCTCCACCGCAACATCTGTATGTCTTTATTATTTTTGTCAACGGGTGATCTTGGTTTTAGAATGATACTGACTCAGTTAATTTGGTTGTTTAATGTATGTCTTTTCTACAGTGTTTACAATTCCAACTGTTTTACAAGGTGTGTTAACTTATTCTCTCATAATCAATCACTGTTATTCTGCAGTGCACTGTCCTATGTATGACTTGCATGTTTGCCTTGGCAATGCACCTAGTGCAAGTATGAGACAATACAAGGGTACAATCATCCCAATATGAAGTAGCAGGAAAGTTTGATAATTCAGTAGTGTACAACAGTGAATGCCTATGTTATCCCATAAAGTGAAATATGTCATTGTCCCTCACAGTAACACAATGTACATAAAGGACAGTATCTAAATTTTAGTAGAGAAGTATGCCATTACATGTGACAATCGTAGTGATGTTAGATTGTCCTGTGCACACATATGCATTTGTTTCATAACCTCCGATGCACAGTACCATCTGTTGCAAATAGTGGATTTTAAGAGAGTTCAAATGTACTCTCTAAGTTGTACAACTAGCTAGATAGAAGGTACAACGCCCATCATGGAAAACTTGTGTGTGTGTGTGTGTGTGTGTGTGTGTGTGTGTGTGTGTGTGTGTGTGTGTGTGTGTGTGTGTGTGTGTGTGTGTGTGTGCTGCATCCACCTCCCCCTGAGAAGAATGCATTTAACTGTTCACACAGCTCCCTCATCTCACTTTTTTACTGAAACATCCTCTAAGAAACACACTGATGAGGTCATCCTGTCAAAAGTTCACTTTTTACCCTTAAGAATCAAACTTCTTCAGGGGCACTTACGACTAATACAGTGCTCTCTAGATTGTGTAACTAAATAGGCAGGAGGTTCAATGCCCAGCACAGAAAACGTGTGTGTGCATGTGTGTAGTGTGTGTGTGTGTGTGTGTGTGTGTGTGTGTGTGTGTGTGTGTGTGTGTGTGTATAACAATTGCTGTAGTAACTTCCCCTGATAAGAATACATTTAACTGTTCACACAGCTCTCTCAACCCACTTTTTAGTAAACATCTTTTATGAAACAGACTGATGAGGTCATCCAGACTAAAGTGCACTCTCTACCCTTAAGTATCAGCCTTTTGTGACTAATACAGTGTTTTCTATATTGTGTAAATAGATAAGTAGGAGTTTCAATACTCAATATGAGAAATGTGTGTGTATGTAATGCTTGGCTTTGTATCTGCTTCTTCTGAAGAGAATGCATTTAAATGTGCACACAGTTCCCATATCTCACTATTTAATGAAATACATTGATGAGATCATCCTTACAAAGCTGTAGTGTCTAATCTTAAGAGTTAGATTTCTCCAGTGGTGCCTTTGGCTAATACAGTACTTTCTACATTACTTAACTAGATGGCTAGGAAGTTCAATGCTTAACATGGGATGTGTGTGTGTGTGTGTGTGTGTGTGTGTGTGTGTGTGTGTGTGTGTGTGTGTGTGTGTGTGTGTGTGTGTGTGTGTGTGTGTGTGTGTGTGTGTGTGTGTGTGTGTGTGTGTGTGTGTGTGTGTGTGTGTGTGTGTGTGTGTATATGTGTAATGCTTGGTGCATTCCCCTGAACGGAATACATTTAAATGTGTACATAGCTCCCTTATCCTGCTTTGTAATGAAGCATCCTCTATAAAATACACCAAGTTCTTCATGACAAAAGTGTACTCTCTACCCTTAAGAGTCAGACTTCTGTTATGCTTGTGATTAATACAGTACTTTCTACATTGTGTAACTAGACAGGTAGGAGGTACAGTGATCAATATGGGGAACTTATGTGTAAGTGGGGGAGCTTAAAGTTAGGTGAGCATGTGCTCAATCCACTTCTACAGTAGATAAAAGTTTTAAACTGGTAGATGACTCCACCATTCCCTAATCCCACCTTTCAGTACCACTTATTTGCAAGACAAGGGTGTACCTAGGCATACTGTTTGTACTCTACATTACTTGAAGAGAACATGCCTTTTTTATGCCATACTCTGTCCACAACTGTCTAAAGTAATGGGTCTAATAAGAGTCTCATAAACTGAAAAAAAATCTATTTCATGTTTTTAGAGGGAGAGTGATGCAAACATTTAAGTGAGAGGTCATTTTCATTTTTCAAGTGACAGGTGTTTTGTGGGATAGCAATAAGAGCACACAATTACAGAATAATATTTTCTGCCTACACCCCTAGTGCAACATTCTCATGAGGTCATGCTTTCTGAAGTGAACTGCCACACTTTAAATGTCAGACTTCTACTGATGTACTTGCATTTCTTAGAGCATGTCAATAGATATATAGGATGTTCAAATATAGCAGTGCTTAACTTCTCCAAGTGTGTGTGTGACTGCAAATGAGTTCAGGACTGGTTTACACACATTTGCAGTGTCAACTTTTACAACCCCAGATGGCTATAAAAGTCATTTTTCCAGCCACATCTTCTTGGCAATACATTGCATATATTATCCTTTCCTAGATGCTGTTTGCTTCACTTGTACTTAGTGTTTTGCTGTGTTGCTGGCTGCTGATAATGTGCTATATAGATGGTGTAAGTGAATAAGCAGGTGGTTCAAGTCCATCATTGCTTAAACAGTGTGACTTTGATTACTGATATATACTGCTGACCACCTCACAACCACCTTCATGTGTACTTCTACTTATCAGATGGATTCACAGTGGTACAGTAGCATTCCCAGGGAAAATAACTTTTTGGCCACACAATGATTACATAATGCTACTATAACTGCAGTATCTCACATTTCGAGTGTGGATTATCCTGTGCTGCGTGACTCTGATACTATGAATTGTATACTGTGTAACTTCATACTGTATGTGGGATGTTTGAGGCCAGTTGTGAGTGTGTCTTTCATTTCATCCTGTGTATGCTATTTTTCAAATACATATATGATATGTAGCTGTACAGTGTTATTGTGCACTTTGACCACTTTTTAGCATAAATATCCAGCTAATAAGCAATAGTGATGTCATCCATTTAACTGTGCACTGTCCTAGTTGTACTTCAACATGTTGTATGGCACTTGCAATTCAGGCACTAATCCTTAGCTTGTGATCTTGAGTAGTTAGGTCAACTCCAGCCTTTACTGGTCAGACTATGTTGTGTAGTCTTATTGTGACTGTCCATGCCACTAACATTCTTGTCAAATACATTTGCTGTGTAGAAGTACAGATGCTGATTTATCATACAAAAGCTATGATCATTTCTCAATTAGCAGTGCCTTTATTCAGAGTAATGATGACATGTAATTACATTTTCCTTACATAACATATGTAAGAGAAAAAAACAGGCAACAGGCTACCATGGCTGATAACATACACTTAAAAGTGGAAAAATAAAAACGCAAATAATATACACTGGATAAACTTTAATAAAGGAAACAAACACTTTCAGGCATCAACCCTTCTTCAGGTCTAAGTACAAAAATTAAGCACTACATTTAAAAAGCATATCAACTGAGAACACAACCAATTGTAAATGGATACTAATAAAACTTAATTAAAATCAATGAAAAAATCTCTGCCTCTTGAGTGCAGACTTCAGTGGAATACAGGAGTTCAGACCTGGGGCTTTATCAGCCTGTAGAGTACCTATCCATAGCATCTCTACTGTTCCAGTTTTATTCACCAGGTCGCCTCCCCTAAAATCCTCAGTCAAGACTCAAAAAACATAAAAACAAAGGTATGACCATCATTTAATTTTTATTTTTCCACTTTTAAGTGTATGTTATCAGTTGTGGTAGCCTGTTGCCCATTTTGTTCTCTTGCTTGTTCCCTTTTCCTGGGAACGGCTTTTGGTCTATTTTGGAGCAATATTTGTTTTTCTGGCACATAACATATATAGGAAGCATTACCTCTGGTATGAGAGAATAAAACAACATTCTGTATGTTGTTGCCTTAGTAAAACAATTATAGGCACACATATCCCTTGCAGTAATAACATGATGCCATGCCTTCTCATACTGACATGCATCACAATTGTAGTGAGACTTCTACTGTGGTGCATTCATCCTGTACGATATCATATATATTCTGTTGTCAAATCCTCATGTATTCAACTTGCACATTCAGTTCCTGTATGCATTTTGTGGCCTTATACTGTAATGCATGAATGGCATCCACCACAGTTATAATCTGTCCATTTACAGCGGGAGAGGCCACCACCATCCCTTTTATTTCAGAGACTGTTTGCCATACATAAATCTGATGTAATAAGTTAGCATAGGTAGGGTGACACAACAGTGTTTAAGACTTCCGCTGTGGTGCTTGTGGTTGATCCACATGTTATTATTCTATACAGTCACATAAACTGCTGTTCAATTCCTGAAATGGTGACCTTATATGAATGTACTGACATTACATAAAGACTATTGGATCTACTTTTTGTTATCCATTTTTATGTTAGACAATGATATATTATCACAAGTTGTGATTTTATGATAGTGAGATGGTTCTTTCAGGGGTGTCGTGTTGTGAGTGCTCCTGTGGCATGTGCATTGAGTACTGGCTTGTATAGCATACTTACACAAATAAACTGTGGTCCAATTCTGGGATAGTGAGTGTACTACACAATGTAAACAGCTTCCTTATCAAAGAAGCTTTGAGATTGTACTGCTCACTGTTCTTTGGACAGTAATACGTAGCTCCTTTCTAGCATTCTAACTAAACCTGATTGTTCATATTATATTTGTAACTCCTTTCTTAATGCACACATTCAGTTTAGTTACTTATGACAGACGCCATCGCTATTTCGTGTGGCACATGCTGTTAGTACAATGGTCTGGAAAGAACCTTATATAATAGGCAGAGGTTTGAATCTGGTAACATCTGTGTGCCAGACAACTGTGGCTTACACACAGACAATAGTTATGGCACACTCAGAAGGCCACCTTTTACAGGCCTGTCCTACAAGGTAGGTTGTCTATACAACTTATGATTGGAAAGTGCTGTAAGATCTTCAAGAGTGTTCTTCATGACATTACAATATGCATCTTTCTGTGGCGTCCATGATTGTTATGCATCTCTCTGACATTGCCCTGGCATGTGTTTGAAAATTACATGATGTGGATGTTTATTATGTCATTTATTGCTCACATGCATTACTTATCACCAAGATAATTATGCTCTATATTGCATGTCTTCATCTGGACATTTTTTATTACTGCAGTTGTTTTCATCACACTGTCTAGCATAATGGCAGATGAGGAATTCCATAAATGTTTCCTACCATATGGCGTGCTGCCATACCATCAAAAACTGCAAATGGTCCTCTGTTACAACACTTTCTAGTGTGTTGCTACTGTTAAATTGCTGTTGTGTTACTGTTCCCTGTAATTCCATGTGAGCATGCACAGTATAACAATGTCTGAGATGCAGTGGCAGCTGGTGACTTCAAATCAAAGGGGGGCTGCAGGAGACAGCTGAATGGGGGGGGCAATGATACAGGGTGTGGTCAACTGGAAAGGGGTGGAGCTATGCTAAAAACCACAAAAACTGGGACTTTAATTAAATACACTGCCCTGGGTGCCAAACCATCATTATGAGAGTCCAATCAAGACAAAATGAAGTGTAAAAGAAAAAAATATTTCAATGCATTGCCTGCATGACAGCTTATTTAATGTCTAGATGGAAACAAAAAGGTTGTAAGGCATGAAAAAAATAAACTACTTTTTAAATACATTACTGGAATGCCAGTCAAAATCAAGTATAAAAAACAAGCAGTACTCAACTCAAACCACTTTTTTTTGCACTGCAGTTCTAATTATAATTTATATTCAGCTTTATAAAAGTACCAAGTAACATGCTGAAAATAGCAATCTCTGTGATACCCCCACTTGTAAAAATGTGTATTATCCAAAAAAGACCTGCTGCCTAACAACAACTATCCATTTGTTTCATGGGGAAAACATGATCAAAGTAAAAAAATGAACAGCAAACAAGAAACAAGCTCAAGATAAATTGCTTAAAGGATTAGTGCACAGGTTATGGACTACACATGATATATTGGTATTCTGTTTCGTTTACGGGTAAAACTTGCAAAGGTGACTGCAAGTCTCTAACAAATGTAATGAGGTTCTGAAAATAATGTAATCCTGTCCTTTATTACAAATACTGTCATATGCATTTCAATACCTAAGGCTTATACGCTATCTAGTTATGTAAATATTCTCTGCATGTCAACAACAAAAAGGCTTTCAATGTTGGTAATTCTTTAACAGTGTGCTTATTAAAGCTTACTTGCATCTTACAATCTCAGACAAGCTTACCTGATGGTTATTAAAGCATTGCTAGTAAACACAGACCAACAGGCACTGCAACAACATGCATTTCTGAATAAGAAGAAGCATAAATCAACAGTATAAAAATATGACAGAAAACCAGAATATTCTGCAAAACCAAGGACAGATGAAAAGCCACTGTAGTACTTGTGTCTACCTTGGATGGGGGATGCTCTGCACACTTACACTGCATAACTGCTCCTTGCTTGCTTGGACACATCCAAAGTCTGTACATGGGGTAGCGGGGTACAACAATTATGTCACAATTTGAAAAGTCTCTGGCTGACTGGGATGGCCCTGACACATTTGTCATACCTCTCAACCTCAGAGCAAGAAATCTGTAGAATTCCATAAATAGAAGTGGGACAAAGGCCCAAAAATAAGGACAATTTTATATATTGCTCTTATTAACTTAGAATGATAATAGAATTGTAGGTGTTGCATTAGTATGAATTTTCTGAAGGGTATGAAATCTGAAACTCAAATGTCTGTCATTATTTTCTAACTTCATTCTTTAATGATTTGCTACTAATTTGACAGAATACAACAATTTTATAAAAAATGGACCAATAATGTGATGCAAAAATATAAAATAGCCACACAATACAGCTGGGAACCTGTCAAAGAAGGGACACTTTTTAATATTAGTGCTGTTAACTTGAGCAGCTGACACAATAAGAGAATATACATGCATTTCTGAAATTAAAAGTAATCTATAACTCTGATCATTACAATTACGTATTAATTGTAAACCCTCCATGATTGCATCCAACTTTGTCATTTTACAGAGGGATTATTAGAAGAGCAACACTTTGAGCCAATATCAAGAACAGTTGAGAGGTTTGGACATACCCAATTCCACATACCTCTCAACCTCTTAATGCAGGAAATCTGGACAAGGCCAAATATATTGGGGAAACATACAAACAGTACTAAAAATTGCTCTTGTATAAACTTAGACAGTTGACAGAATAACAGGTCTTGCTTTAGCATGCATTTTTCTGAAGGGTATGAAGTCTAAAACTCAATGTCTGTCTGTCATTATTTAGTGACTTCATTCCTAAATGGTTTGCTAGAAAACCACAACTTTTATGAGGAACAAACCAAAAATAAGAAGCAAAAATCTATTCATTCTGCAAAAATCTGGACAGTTGAGAGGTATAGTTTAGCTGAGACTGTCTTTGAGTTTGGTCGAATGGGGCCTCCTCCTGCAGCCATTCCAATGTCCCATTTGGCTATTTCACCCCATTTACCATAAACACTGTAATGTGCATACTGCTTTACTTCTATGATGATTTGGATTTCATTTAAATGTTTTATTTTACATTTTACAGCACAAACACTAATAGACAACTTCTAAACAAAGCAATGCAGTCTTACAATGAAAACAGACTTAGCATTAAAACTTCTCTACCCTTGAAACTCATATTCATTGAAACAGCATTGAAACCCACATTCAAAGAAAATACATCTGGCCAGTGGCAGATAAAGATTAACTTTGGGCTGTTTTCAAATCATAGGCCCCTTGCACAGGAAACATACATGTGTTCTTTGATACACCTTCCTGATCATATTAAATTATATTCCTTGTATAATACAATACAGTTGTTAGAGGGTGTTTTAAATTTATTGTTTTGAATATTTTTCCAGTAAACAATGAAACAAAACACATGCACCAATAATGACAAAACGGCCCAATTCAGAACATTTCCATCATAAAAGTCTACTCAGACTTCTACAATCCACCAGTATCAGTAAATATGCACAATCTCTGCAGAAGTAAAAGTCATCTAAACAATTCCACATTAAAGAGATCTGTAACTAATAAAGAGGTTTAACCATGTGGGTTCTGTCCTTGAGCGGATCCATTGAGGCACCACGCTGCTAGCAATCAACTTTATATTTCATTGTTTCCACTATAAAGTGCCCATTGCCCTTGAGTAATAAATTGCCTATGTTACATTAAAAAAAGATAAGCTAGTAATATTGAATAGGGATTGGATGGCAAACTGATAACAGATTCATAGTTACTAGGTATCTCTGCCAAAGAGGACATTCTCAGGACTGCAACATCCACCCCCTTTTAAAGTACAACCCCTTTTAAAGTACAACACAGTAAAGTATCAGCAATGTATCTACGTACTGTGGGAGTAGAACCCACAGCCTTCTGCTTCAAAGGCAAGTACACTACCTGTTGTGATATTAACACAAGCAGATTCAGCATATGCAGCACTAAACTTCTCTTCCCTTGAAGCTCTCAGCTCCTTGTAAAATCCACTCAACACTCAACTGTATCTCTCAACTTTGCAGCACAAGAAATCTGGAAAAAGCCAAAGCCCAAAAACCAGGGACATGTTTTAAACATTGCCTGTATAATCTTGGAAAGTTGCTAGAATAAAATGCTATGTTATCACTATGCATTTCACTGCCAAGATTTGAACCCAGGACCCTGTTCACTACAGTCAGAGCAACTTACCATTATGCCAAACCAACTGCTTCTTGAAACATGGGAAGGCTGAAACTTAAATGGCTATCATTTAGTGAATTCAGCACTCGACCTCTTAGCACAAAAACACCTGGACAAAGCCAATAATGGGGGAATACAGCCCCCAAACATATTCAGTGAATTCAGTTCTCACCGTAGCTCTCAACCTCTTAGCACAAAAAAATACCCAGACAAAACCAATAATGGGGGAATATAGCCCAAAAATAGGGACAAATTTCAACTATTGATCTTATAAACTTAGAAAATTGCTAGAATAAAAGGTTTTGTGTTACCATGTACTTTGTGAAGAATATGAAGTCTGAAATTCAAATGCCTGTCATTATTTAGTGAATTAAATAAAAAAAAACACAGATTTTATGAGGAACAGAACAGAGCAAAAATATGAGGCAAACATTTGAGCAGTTTTCACACGTGATGGTGGGTAGGGAATTCAGGCTCTTGCTACCTGCACCCAAAGTACAGGGTTTGAGCCTCAGTTATTCTCTAACAACTACTGTTGCCTGAGTCTCTCTAGCCACCAGGTATATTTATCTGGGCATTTTGTACACACACACACACACACACACACACACACACACACACACACACACACACACACACCGTCTCGCAACATAAACTTACCTGAAGGCTATCTCTGTTGAAGAATTAAGTCCGAGCTCCATTGCAGATCCCCTGCTTTGTACTCCCATGATGAGAAAGGAAAACATTTCCGTGAGAGCAGGCTGGATATCCAGCCTGCAGACGTTGCAGTCCGGTCCCCTTCCCGTCTATCTGGTTGTAACCGCATAGACTTCTGGGCATTTATATAATCTGCTGCCTTCTGCCTAATCTGAACTGCTCTTAAACCAGTCCAGATTCTGAATGCCTTTGTGTGTAGTTCTGGGAATGCTCGCACGCATGCACGGAGTCCATTCCGGGAGTCTTTTTTTATTTTCTTTTTTGTTATTTTCATTTTCAGCTAGGGGTCTGCAGTCCTGCAGTCCAATAGCATGAGCCATCTGTGTGTGTGTGTGTGTGTGTGTGTGTGTGTGTGTGTGTGTGTGTGTGTGTGTGTGTGTGTGTGTGTGTGTGTGTGTGTGTGTGTGTGTGTGTGTGTGTGTGTGTGTGCATGTTGCCACATAATCTATGAATCAGAAGGCATGGGATCTTTCAGTCTGGGGTTAAGAGTCTATTGTCATAATCATAGATTCAATCCCTCTCTGCTACCACTAAACAGAGGTACTGAATGGTATATTTTCTCACCACATAGTGTCTTTCTAGATACACCCAATTTAATAGCTCTCAGTTGACCCTGTTTTTGCAGAATGTCCCTGAGTTTGCCTCATAGCTTTGCTCTTTCCCTTATGATTTTCTATTAAATCCCTGAGAATTACAGTCCGTCTGTATACAATAATGTGAGACATCAGAGTTTTATACTTCTTATCATAGAGAAAAGCATTGTTGATGCAAAATAACATTCTAAGCGAATTAGAGTCATATTTAACTGTTGTTCTGGGGCCTTTTTCCCCTCCCTCCACTATTTTGGGTTGATTCATGCTAAAATAAATTGAGAGCTGTGCCCAAATTTCACGTACACTAAAACTAAATAAACAGAGGTAAATGTAGCACTACTAAATGAGAACAGCCTAAATGATAAAGTGAGTAACCTTGAGGCTTTTCTTTATCTAAAAGGCATTGAAATGTTCATAGCCATCAAAACCTCTTTTTGAAGACGTATTATGACCACACAGATAGCAAGTTTTACCACACTCTACTGTTACACACCTAATGGATTGGATAGTACTGAGATCATAACAATCACAAAAAATATATCAAACCTAGAGTGCTGGATATGTGTTTAGGACCTGAATTACTAAGTCTCATAATTCTCCTTGATAACAAATACAAATTTATAGATCAATAACACATTCCATCTGTGTCGATAAGTGAGCATGAGACATTTTTATCAATCCTCAGATTTTAAAAATCAGGGCTAAAACAATTATAAATGGAGAGTTCAACTTACCACAAAATTGACTGAATAAATTATTTCTTCATTAATACTAATTACTACTCTCATTCTTTCCTTTTCTTTTCCTCTGCCTTCTGCTTTTGTCCACACCAAAGTAATACTTAGGCCAGTTATTCCAGCCTGCTAATCTTTCTGATCACCTCATCTCATCCAAGGCTAAAAAATTAAAATTGCGCTCACTATTAGGTTCATAGGTTAGATGTACTGTCATACTGATACACATACTGACTACATACACATACATACGTACCACCAAGAAGAAAAGAAACTCTAACTCTGTACTTCTTCTTCTTCTTCTTCAGCTGCTGTGTGCCTGTGTCCAGCAAATGAAATTAGGCCGCCAAGGCAAGCAAATAAAATACAATAATGAATAATCCACCACAAGACAAGTTCACAACCGAAACTGGCTGCAACTGTTTGCTTCTCGCTCTTTTCCCAGCACATAAAGCCCGGGAAGAGAGCAACAACCAATCAGCAGCCATTTAGCCCATGTACGTCATGTACATGCCTGTGGATGTGGCAGTCCAAATCCCTTTCAATTCTATACGGTTTGGAACCGCTTAGACTGCTGGGCATCATACTGATGCCTTAATTCGCTATCCGGACTGCAGCGCTGGAGTTGGATCTGTAAGAAAGAGAAAAAAAAACTTTTTTTTTTAAACCGCCGCAACCCGGAATTAAAGTGTGCATGCTTGCACTCGCAGACGAGTCAGTCGGCGTAAAGCAGCTGGCTGATAAGAGAATGAGAGACTCAGTAAAGACAGTAAAAAAAATTAATAACTAAAACTAAAAAGTACTTTTTTCTTTTTTTCTTGAGGGGGCTGCAGTCCGGCAGTCCAATGACACGAGCCATGCCTGCTGAGATGCTTGCAAATCAGCAATGGAAAACCTGAACTCATGACACATCATCTGATCTGTGTTGTCATTTGTCACTTATGTGTGTTGTGTGATATTAGATTACCACTTTGCATTTACATGACTGTACAACACTTGCTTGTATATTATGTGTTCATTGGTGATAAACCTGTTTCCTAAGGTTGCCACTGCCATTTCTTTGCAAAAATATATCCATTTCTGATATACCTGACATTACAGCTATAAAGTCCATTTGGTCTTGTGTATACATTCTGAGGTGGAAAATACAGCACTGGTTTTGGCTTGTATACATAAATTACATGTATATCTCATTTGCAATTACTGCAGTCTATGCATTCATCCCATAATGTATCTTAGTACTATGGTAGTTTAGGGCTTCAGGCATGTAGTGATAGGAGAGTTTATGGTTTGGGAAAGATTGGGAGTTTTATGTTTAGGCAGTTATCGTGTACATTAGGCTTAGGAAGTGACTGGGGACTTTATGGATAAAGAATAGAAGGGTGTAGTAGGGTTAAGGTTAGGGACTGGCTGGGAGTTTTAGGGTTGGAGTTAGGATTCTGGAATGGCTGTGCAGTTAGTGGGGTTAGGTGGTGGAAGGGCTAGGTAAATAGGGGATCAGGCTAGTAAGAGTTAGGCCACTTGTCATTTAGAGCAAGTGACAGTAAGCAAGAGCATTGTGAGCTACTAGCACATGGACACTTGTAGTAGACCTGATAAAGCTTTTCCTTGTCTTCATTTTCTAAAATGGTCTTTTGGAAATCACTTATTAAATAATACAAGCATCAGTATGCAACCAGTGCTGGAAGAAACTAATTTATAGTTATATGGCAACTTTAAGCCAGAATGCCAGATATTCCTAACCTTAATCAGAGGTATGACTCATAAGGCAATTGTTCTGAAATCTGGGATCATGATATGCAAATGATTTAACATTAAGAAATAAATCTACTTGTGTTTTAAACATAATCTTTTCATGACAGTTTTATACATGTTGCTAAGGTTGTCATTTAAATCTTGGTCAAAGGTTTGTTTTCACATCTAAAGAATGAGTATGTCAGCTTCGAGGAATTAATTTCTCATTGAATTTCACAGTGTCTCATATCAAGTAGCTGGATTTGGATAATATGACGAGATGTTAACCTGAGATCTCATTTACATGAGTAATTGGTAATTTAGATGGATATCAAAGATCCTGTGGTAGATACTCATAAAGAGCATAGGAGTTTCCTTATCCTCTTGGCCTGTGTGCTTATAGAAAATAATGGATGTTTCCTCGGTGTCCTGGCCAATGTTCCGCTAGTTAGTTTCCAAGCTACATGAGGCACTGTTGCCTGATCAATCCTCCATTGTTTTATTCTTCACTAGGCCTATCTTTTCAATTATTCATAAGGTGCATCCTTACACTTCTGATACTCTCTGTTAGTTCTATCCATCTTTTATCTTCTACAACAATTGTTAATAATTTCCATTTGCCATTTTATAGAAACCAGTTTTACATTCTTCTTCTTTTTTGATATTAGAAACTACAACTGCAAAGATCAACAAGTAGTATAAACTTTATACTTGGTAAAATTTTACATAATAACAGCATAATCATAAAACCAAGGATATGAGTAATATGCAAGTACATTATGATATATACACGTTTTAAAGAAAAATAAGGAATGGTGCTAACTTTATATTAAAATTAGAGCAAGGTAACACTTATTATGATTGATCAAGCCTTTTCCAGTCTTAAAAACATTAAAGTTGTTTGTTAATTTGAATGCTTTACAAACTTTTCTATAATAGTAAAACATGTGATAGTGAAATTTCATTCACGTTGACCCAGTTTACCATTGCATAATATTAAATGAATACAAAGATCAGATAATGTTCATGCTGTCATCAAGAATTTAGTACTAGAAACTGGTAACATATATTAAAAATAACATGAATAATATCCGGTACTCTTGAGCACACAACTAATAACCATTTGTTATTTTGTTATTGTGATATAGATAGTTTCGACTACATATAATGAGTACTGACCTGTACACTATTTAAAACACAGTGGTGTTCCTTATAAGTAGCTATCTAATATGGCTTATCTTCCTACTAAACCTATCTATTGACATTATCCCAAACTCTGGACCTATTACACATAGCAAAATAAACTCATGTGTACTGTTATATTAACACACAGGCTGGGATTCAGAAACATTTCCACATTGTGGTGAGCAGTTTTGCATAATGAGTGGTCACATGCCAGGATATGCGCAATTCTGTGACATATATACTGCTAACATGGAAAGCCAAGTCAGTTAGGCGTGGTGTAGGCTATGGCATGATAAAGAGCATCATTACTAAAATGAGGGTCTTGATCTAAGCAATGCGGCAAAACAAGATGGAGTGATTCATAAATATATCAATGCCATGCCTCGGAGCTGCACACTGTTCATAAATGATCTCTGATGAATGTTTGTGTTCATGTGAAGGGAATCGCTAAATAATGTTAGAGGTTGCCACGGCATTAGTAAATGTTTATCTGCAAGAAACTTTCATTGCTGCTACAGTCCATGAATGTGTGCATTGTCACCTCTGGAGGCATCATATCATCCAAGCATGCTTAATATTTCATGGAGTCCACGGCACCAACATTGTGAACTGGTAGTGTGTATGTAGGGAGAACATGCAAGACATGGTGGACATATATCAGGCTCGTTTACAGCCTGTGGGAGCCTTGGAATACCTATCCTAGTGAATACTAAGGTAAGTGTGCCTTTACATATATTAGCTACAGGGGCCTTTCAGCAACCTATTGGAGACACAGAGGTGAAAACTCAGCTACCAGCCTCATGAATGCTCCTTCAGTTTTTTGATGCCACATGCCACAGAAGAGAGAGCCAACTCCATGTGAGGGTTCTTTGATATAGCCCATTTCCTTCAGGTACTGGGGGCCAATGACTCTTGTCATATTGAAATAAAGGTCCCACCTGGTGAACTTGGAAGGAAGTACATGAACCACAAAGAGTAAAGTTCCATTAAATGACAGGTGGTCTGTAATTAATAAGGTATCATCTATAATGCATCTGCAGTCCACCATGGAGTTATCATGATGCCCATATATTGCACACCCATGAATTACACCAACATTTTGCAAAAGGTGATTCCACCAGGAGCATCTTATTTGTGATGACAAATATGCCCTGGAACCATGGATGATGATGCCCACTAGAAATCCACAAAATGAAACAAACCAGGAGTACAACCATGCCCATTCACAAACAAGGAACATTACTGAGGATGTGCTGGGCTGCTGAAGGTATGCTTTCATTGTATGGATCCATCCTGTGCTGCCCTGCAGTATGACCCTGAGATGTGTATGAAAAACTTTTCAGCATGTGCAATGTTGTACAATATCATACTTAAGAGGCAGTAACAGCAGGGTAGGCACCTGCCCAAGCAGCAGTCCCCAGCACACCAGGCAATGGAGGCTGAGTCAGATGATGAGAAGCCAGCAGTAGGGGATGATCATGCCACATGGAGGGAAGTACAGTGTGCCATGGCACTGACAAAGAGGCAGCAGTTTGCACATAGCTTCAGAACACAGACCACAGCAAAGCAGATGCACTACAGTAAAAGTGATGAATGCAAAACCAACACCAGGATGTTCTTACCCATGCATTAAGCTGGCCACACATGGGAAGGGCACAGTTATCATAATTTGCATAGGTGGGGAAGGGAGCACATGTCTGGATGTTTTTCACAGAGAAATGTATGAGTCTGGTAGACAATTTAAAGAAACAGTGTTGTGTTTAGGTTCACTACAGCTGTCTAAGTCCCAAGCACAAAAAACACTGTCTAGAAGCCAGGGACTCGAGCTCCTTCTAACTTGTGTAGGTTGCTGCTTGTGTTCGAACTTGAATATAAGTTTGGACAAGCAGTCATGAGGAGGGAGTGCTGCACACCCTCAGACATGAATATGAGTTTAGGCAAACAGCTGTTGGAGGAGAAGGAGGTGGGTTAAGTTTAGAGAGCAGGAGAGGGATTTTAGGGTTAGGGAGCAGGAAGGCAGTTTTAGGGTTAAGGAGCAGAAAGGGAATTTTAGGGTTATGGAGTGGGAAGGGAGTTTTAGGGTTAGAGTTCTGGTTCTGGTAGAGATATTTTAGCTACGTAGTTATGGGAGATCAAGTTAATGACAGTTTTAGCACTTGCTATTCAAGCATATGTGAGTGAGCAAGTGGATTGCAAGCATTAAGCTTGAGTGCTTGTAGTAGATCCATTGTGTGGATGGGCTTTCAGTGCAGGAGCATTAACATAAAAGGCTTTGTGAATGGGCTACTGTCAGTGGCAGGCTGTGTGCGTGGGATATATTGTGGGTTGTGGTAGTGTAAGTGTGTGTCTGCTGGGACAGAGCCTTAGCAGTAGTTGCAGCACTGCAACTAGAATGTACTGGACAGCACACATAGCAGAGATTTAAGCATTCCATGCAGACACCCACCCATGACAGCTGTTTCTGCCACAAATTGCAGTGGTTGTACCACAACCCTAGCTAGATGTTGGGGGTGCTGCTTGACCGTGATTGACATCTGCTATGACACACGCTGCTATCATGACTAACACGACCATGAAGGTGCCTTCCTCTAGCTGTGGAAGTGCTAGCACTGGGGAGCATGATCTATGTCATCCATGCCCATGATGGTTATGATCTGTGGAGGCAGTGGTGGAATGGCTTTGTGGCTGGTGCCTCACCGATAGAAGGTGAGATTGAGAGGGAATGGAATGTTTCATTATGTGACTGACTCTATCAAAACAATCACACATATGGGATATGCACTCCCATAGCTTATTTCAGACAGCCTGCATCACCTATACTAACTCCACCATGATTGTGGTGATACTAGCCTGTGCCTCTGTGATGACCCTGCACATATGACAGGTTGCAGCCAATGACAAACCAAACTCAGGGTCATCACCATCACATAAACAAAACACAGCACCTTATTGTGCCAGGTCCTGGCTCTGAACCTGGCAAGCCTTTTCTTAACCTTACAGCAGATGCTGCTATCAGATCCTTAACTCCATGTTCTCAGCCTCCACAATCCACTGTGTCACATCTACATCTAGTAAATCAGAAATATCTACATTTTCTCCCTTCCAACTTCTTTCTTTAACTGATAAAGGAATGTGTGCATAAATACCCCTGAAGCACTTGAGAAGAATGATCGGATGCCACCTGGGTCAGACAAGGATCTTCCTGTACAGTCTCAATGTCTCCCACACCTGTTTGTCCACAGGAAAGCAAGCTGCAAAAATGGGCCCTTAATCCTAACCTCTTCCTGACCTGTCAACCTCATAAGTTGACTCGGTCCACCTTGTGACTGCAAACTCTGAAGCAACTGTTCCTGGCATGGCATACCTGACATCTCTTGCAGTTTTTCTGTAACCTCCATCTTCATGGTCAGTAAAACCTGTCAGACCCTCATATACTGATTGACCCTGAACATCAGTCCCAGCCTCATCAATACATATAAACGCATTACATGTAGAAAGCATGACCACAGCAAGCATCTCTGGAACCTCCATGTTACCTTCTTTCCCTGGCTTCTCCAAATCAGGCTGTCTGGTGTCTGTTCAGTCAAGGTTGCCCACTTTCTTCTCTTCTTTAAAGATGCACCTTGGCTGCATTCTGAATCTGCTTGTGAACTCCCAGCTACCTTTTCTAAGAAGACTTCCTCTTGTAGTAAGATGTCCCTCCATTGCTAGACCCCATATAATTATTGATGAAAATCATGCCCAAGCTTTATTCCAGTTATAATAACATAGGTACTATGAACACATCAAGCAGAGGGAAATCAGCAAACCTGAGAGGGAACAAGACCAATGGTACAACCAACTCATAGTGCTTTGCATAAAACAAGCCACAGTGATAAATCATCAACAAAACTGAAGGTAGCAGGCATAGATGATATAAAACAAAGATTTTACATCAATTCAACTAGTTGATCAGTAAGTAGTAAACATGGTATTTATCATTAACCTCCACAGTTTACTATCAAATGACTGAAAATCCAAAGACTGAATCCCAAAAAGACTGAAAATTCAAAATATTGAATACATTTTTAATGCAAGAGCAAGCCCCCCTGCTCCCTTCATGTGGGGGGCTGCACCCCTCCCACACCCCCTGCTATATATATATATATATATATATATATATATATATATATATATATATATATATATATATACCAACTCCAAGATTACACAACAGTGGAGAAGGGGCAAATTCCATCATTCAATATTTTTAATTTTCAGTCTTTTTGGGATTCATTCTTTTGGTTTTCAGTCATTTGATAGTAAACCAACCTCCACTATGCCCCCACAATAACTGCATTTCACCAAGGCACAGAGAAATCACAAAGCAAAAATAAAACCCCAAACCTAAGAATATGCTGTATTGTCCACATCCTTTGGCTTCGCATTTCTCATGTTTTGAGTTAGGTTTATAACTGACCTGTACCATGGAATACCCACCATCAGTCCCTAGCATTGAGGGCTAGGCATGTGGCAAACTAGAGTCTCTCTGTCCAACATTATGCAGTAAATCTGTTTCCACTTGAAAGAAAAAGAAAATAACAAAAGACACCTAACCTTATTTTGGTCATGTTCCACTGTCCTTCCTGGGCAGCTAAGACTAAAGGAGGCGTGTCACCCCCCCTACCCAGCCACAACAAATCAGGCAACTATCTGACTGATGGTCAGACAAGCTGCCCAACATGTACTGCCAACCATGGTATACAAGGTGACGAAAAGGACATCACTGAAAAGCACACAAAAGGAAGAAAGGATCAGAAAATGATCTAGAACTGTGATCAAAAAAGTCACCAGTCATCAGAGCCACATATCTGAAACTCTCATAGAATTTTCATTGACAAATTTTCATTAACACTGTTTCAGTTTCTATCAACTGTCTCCTGAATCTCAGAGATAATTTCTGCTTTGAATAACACACAGACAGCACTGTGAGAGGCTGTGCTGCACACCGACAGCACTGTGAGAGGCTGTGCCACACACAGACAGCACTGTGAAAGGCTGTGCTCCCCTGTTTTGGGATGCTTAGTATTTGAAAAATGGTAATTGTGAGGTGATATTCAGGGAAGAGTTAAGACAGGCACTGGGTGGCAGTGAAGAGTTACCGACTAGCTGGGTAACTACAGCAGAGCTATTAAGAGAAAAGTGCTTGGTGTGACATCTGGAAAAAGGAGACCTGGTGGTGGAATGAAGAAGTACAGGAGAGTATACAGAGAAAGAGGTTGATGAAGAAGAAGTGGGATTGTCAGAGAGATGAAGAAAGTAGACAAGAGTATAAGGAGATGAGGTGCATGGCAAGAGAGAGGTGGGGAAGGCTAAGGATAAGACGTATGATGAGTGGTATAAAAGGTTGGACACTAAGGAGGGAGAAAAAGACCTGTACCGATTGGCTAGACAGAGGGACCGAGCTAGTAAAGATGTGCAGCAGGTAAAGGTGATAAAGGATAATGAGGGAAACATACTCACAAGTGGGGAAAGTGTGTTGAGCAGATAGAATGAGTACTTTGAGAGGTTGATGACTGAAGAGAATGAGAGGGAGAGAAGGTTGGCTGATGTGCGGATACTGAATCATGAAGTGCAGTGGATTAGCAAGGAGGAAGTAAGGATAGCTATGAAGAGGATGAAGAACAGAAAGGCTGTTGGTCCAGATGACATATCTGTGGAAGCATGGAGGTGTTTAGGTGAAATGGCAGTGGAGTTTTTAACTAGATTATTTAATGAAATCTTGGAAAGTGAGAGGATGCCTGATGAATGGAGAAAAGTGTTTTGGTACCGATTTTTAAGAATAAGGGTGATGTGCAGAGCTGTAGTAACTACAGAGGGATTAAATTGATCAGTCACAGCATTTAGTTATGGGAAAGAGTAGTGGAAGCTAGGTTAAGAAGGGAGGTGATGATTAGTGATCAGCAATATGGTTTAATGCCAGGAAAGAGCACTACAGATGCAATATTTGCTTTGAGAGTATTGATGGAGAAGTACAGAGAATGTCAGAAGGAGTTGCATTGTGTCTTTGTGGATTTAGAGAAAACATGTGACAGGGTGCCAAGAGAGGAGTTGTGGTATTGTATGAGGAAGTCGGGAGTGTCAGAGAAGTATTAAAGAGTGGTACAGGATATGTACGAGGGTAGTGTGACAGCTGTGAGGTCTGCGGTGGGAGTGACGGATGCATTTAAGGTGGAGGTGGGATTACATCAAGGTTCAGCTCTGAGCCCTGTCTTATTTGTAATGGTGATGGACAGGTTGACAGACGAGTTGAGACAGGAGTCCCCGTGGACTATGATGTTTGCAGATGACATTGTGATCTGTAGTGAGAGTAGGAAACAGGTGAAGGAGACCCTGGAGAGGTGGAGATATGCTCTAGAGAGAAGAGGAATGAAGGTCAGCAGGACTAAGACAGAATATATGTGTGTGGATGAGAGGGAGGATAGAGGAATGGTCAGTATGCATGGAGTAGAGGTGGCAAAGGTGGTTGAGTTTAAATACTTGGGATCAACAGTTCAGAGTAATGGTGAGTGTGCAAGAGAGGTGAAGAAGAGAGTACAGGCAGGATGGAGTGGGTAGAGAGGAGTGTCAGGAGTGATTTGTGACAGACGAGTACCAGTAAGAGTGAAAGGGAAAGTCTACAAGAGGGTAGTGAGACCAGCTATGTTATATGGATTGGAGACAGTGGCATTGACAAAAAGGCAGGAGTCAGAGCTTGATGTGGCAGACTTGAAGATGTTAAGATTTGCACTGGGTGTGACGAGGATGGACAGAATTAGAAATAAGTATATTAGAGGGTCAGCCCAGGTTGGAAGGTTTGGAGACAAAGCCAGACAGGCAAGATTACGTTGGTTTGGACATGTGCTGAGGAGGGATGCAGAGTATATTGGGGAAAAAGATGCTAAGGATGAAGCTGCCATGTAACAGGAAAAGAGGAAGGCCTAAGATAAGGTTTATGGATGTGGTGAGAGAGGACATGCAGGTGGTTGGTGTGACAGAGCAAGATGCAGAGGGCAGGAAGAAATGGAAACAGGTGATCCGCTGTGGCGACCCCTGACGGGAGAAGCTGAAAGAAGAAAAAGAGGAGTATTCCATGTCAGCATGATTTTCAGAGACCCAAAGGCTGGTTTAAAGGTTAACAATTTGTTCCTTTTAGTAAGAAAAATGACAATGTACAACATTAACATAACAGCTATCCATCTCGTTCAATCATTTGTACATTTCTGCATTAGGCTGAGGTCTCATCAAGTAGGTAAACATTTCAAATACACATTATCACTAATCCTAACTACCTTACTCTGTTCATTTTAATATTACCATCTAATGCAAACTCACTGCATATTACAGGTCATGTAGTTATGAACACTTACAGAATAAAAGTTGTAAAGGTTTTCTTATCCCTACTCTTTCTTAATTTGTGAAACTCAACTTTTACTCAGTGCTATCCAGTTTTAGTTCTGACCACTCACTTTATAGAATTCAGTATTTATGAATTCCCAGTTTGCCACCAATATCTGAGAATAGAGCAATGTACTGAGAGGCAAGTCTGTAAAATAATTGTTTGAAAATGGCCATTTCAGCAAGATTGCTCTGTATGAGGGAAACTGTCTTCCTTCTAAGGTACAGTGAAGTTAATAAGGGAGGGCAATCTCCCCATACACAAAAAGACAATTAAAAATGTGTGCAAATGCCACTTCATACTTTTTTTGTCAAATTGCCATTTGCACAAATGTCAGTCACATGGACACCCTAGACACTCAAATACTGGAACTGTGATGGAAAAGAGAGTGATAACTGGGAACATGTGGATGGGAAATCAGAAAGTCACCCCGGTCTGACCACCATGTCTCTGATAGAAAAACAGAGGCAGACAGTAATGCCCAGACTAAAATGACCCCCCCCCATATAACCTCTAGAAACTTCCTAACATACCCACTCTTAATAAACTCCAATGATACATTGGGACACTCTTGGGTCTGACTGCATGGTTAAGCTTATAAAGGCCCTGGTGGTTGTTGGCCTTGTATATATCTATGAACCTCTGAACCTATATTTTTTGGGAATGTAACAAGTTGGAAGATTTAAAAAATTCCCTACAGAGTACTACGTCAGAAAAGTTGGGAGTGTAAATGGCTGTAGCTAAGTAATGCATTCTTTTGAGCTGAGGCACAAGATCTGAATTGCCTATACACAATAAGTCCTTAGGTTAATGCTATTGGCTGCCAAAAAAAAATCAATTACTAGAAAATGGAAATCAAAATTTTAACCAATTATAATTGAAGTACTGAATATTGTAAAGGAGATAAAGGCCTAAATGCAGGATCTTTAGAAAAGGGAAGGAACAAGGAACAAATTACAAAGAAATAAATGTTTTTTTGGGTACAAAACACGCAGAACAACATTCAGGAGGAAGAGTGAAATTTAAGGGAAGGCAGGAATTGGGCAATTCATGTTATGCTAGAGTGAATAGTAAATGTTAAAAAGAAAGATCACATATTTGTAATGTATAATGAATGAATACGAAAATGTTAATATATGGTTTGTTTTATTTTGTATTAATATATGTATGCCTCTGTCATTTGAGTGATAATTTAGTAAAGGAGGTTAAATAAAAAAGTACCTTGTTAGCGTAACATCACCACCCCTGTGCTGTTCTAGTCTCCCTCAGGTGGCTATTTCAAGTATAGTCTCCAATATGCATCTATTTAGGTTTGATAATGTATACTCTTTTCCAAGTCTGTCCTGTAAACAATCTGATTCCCAGATGTTTATATTCATATTCTTATTTCCTGCACTCTCTTCACATTGTTGCATACTGAAAATACACTTAAATTCTTTGACATGAATTTCTTGAAGACTTCATACCAGAAGTACAAGACCTGAAAGTGCAACAATGAAACTTCTGTAAATAAACTGTGTTTCAAGTGGTAATACAGAGAATTGTGAAATTCACATATATCTTTCCAGTGTTGATAAGATCAAAGGATCATAGGAGTAAGAGGGTAGGTAACACTGGAGACTATTCATGCCTTATTTATTTATACAATTTATTAACTGGGGTGGAGCATCGACACTGTTGCACCAATTTCAGTCTTAATCCAGAATGTGAACATGTATCAAGTGGAAAAAATAAAAACAATTTATACAATAAAAGAACGCACTAAACACAAAGGAATTGTTAATATACAATAGAAAACTGATTTAAGAAGGTAGTCAACAGAAACTACTATGTACAATATTTACATCAGTTAGAGCAGTGACATTTTAGGAGTTAGAGACTTGTTGCTGTAGTGAAAATGATAGGTAGTATGTGCAGGTGATTAGGGAGACTATGTAATGTGACCTGAAGCAGAGCATTTACAGACAGCTTGTGCTGTGAAATGTTCTTTAAGCTGTGCCCAAAAGAAGAGTAATTATAGAGGTCTTTAAGATTTAAGGGAAGATCCCTCTAGACCTTGGGTCTAAGGGTAGAAGGGGAATGGAAAGAGCACTAAAGTCTGGTTTTAGGTGCTTGCAAGAGAATCCCTGAGTGGCTATGTGATCTGAGCTTAAATTACACAGGCTGTCTAAGTATGCTAGAGGAAAGAGAAGGCCAGGAGTTTTATTTCTGGAGCTGAAAAAGTTGGAAACCAAGGACTTGATTGGCTCGTTGCTGAACCGGCAGCCAATTGGCTTTGGCTAATATAAGACAGAGTGGCATTCATACTTAAAAGAGGGGGTAATGAACCATTGGGATTGTTTGGATAGTAGTAGAGTTTCTTTTGGAGGCAGATGGTACAAGAGGTAGGCAGTACTCAAGCTGGGCTACAAGAATCCCTTTACCAATAGCATTTCTTGTTGGATGGGAGAAGAAAGAAGAGATTATATTGACTCAGAAGGGTTGGGAGTTTTTCATTTTCTTGGTGTGTTCAAGATGATGGTAGAAGTTAAGTGAGGAATCAAGCTAGACTCCTAGGAAACTGAAGGTGTTAACCTGCTCAATGACAGTGTTAAGATGGATAAGAATAAGAAAGGAGTTTGGGTTACTTTGCCTTGTCGTAGAGGATCTGAAGTGCATAGTTTCAGATTTTGTGTGTTCTCATATGGTGGCTCTTATAGTAACTAATTGCTTGTTTGGACAGGTTTCCAAGAAGGGTGTCGTGTTGTCTGGTAGAAGGAGGTGGGTCAGATTTCCAGTAGTGCCATACTTTGTCTCTGAGCATAGTTTTTGTTTTAGAGGAGTTAAAGTAATAGTTTTGTTTTTGTGTTTTTGAGCCAGCTAATGATGGAAAGGAATTTTTTCAGATCATGTTGAATTGAGGAGGTTGTGTGGTTAGTAGAGAAGATAACCCTGTCATTGGCACATAGTAAGAGTAGAAGTTGGGGAAGATCGAGTGTAAGCTTATTTATAAAATGATGAAAAGAAGAGGGGCCAGTACGGATCCTTGAGGGGTTTCTTTAAGTAAGGTAGCAGTGATTCATGTGCTATTGCTTAAATCTATTGAGAAATATGGACTGGCTGGTCAATTTTGTAACCAGGGAATAACATCAGGTCTAATCCCAATGACAGTGATGTGATTAAATAGGATTGCTTGTTCGACTAGGTCAAACCTTCTGGTAAGGTCTATAAATATGGCTCCAGTAAGGAGGCCTTTGTCCATAGCTAAAAGGGTGTGATCAGTGAAGGTCCAAAGTGGGGTGTGCTAGACCAGAACCCATGTTGATTGGAAGAGAGAAATCACTGACTTATATAGTTTAAGATTTGATTATAGACAAGTTTTTCTAAGATTTCCCTATGGTAGGGAGGATGGAGATTGGACAGTAATTATTGGCTGGCTTCGGGTTGGATTTTTTGGGGGAGAGATATGACTTTTACTGGTTTCTATTTACTGGACATACCATTTTGACTTAAGCAAAGGTTGTAGATATGCAGCGGAGGAGTAACAATGTACTTCCTACATTGAAATATGAACCAACAAGAGAGGGTATCTGTCCCTGCATGTGAGTCAAGTTTCAGGTTTTCAAGGAGAGATATACTTTGATTAAAATATTTTTAAAGTAGAAGAAGGGAATATAAAAGGGAGGTGAGACAGGTTGAGTGAGGGAGTGAAATATATGAGCTGATGTGGGAAAGGGTGGAGAAGTGAGTACTAAAGTCTAAGGATGAAAGAGAAGAGGAGGAAGAGTGAGCAGTGGGAGGAGCTTCATGACCTGTTAAATGGCTAATCTCTGCCCACAACAGTTTAGGGAAATTAAACAAGTTTGATTGATGTGTTTTCATATGATAGCTCATATGAATTGCTTGTTTACACATGTTTCTGAGTCTGTAGTGTTGTCTGTTAGAAGGTGTTGGGTCAGACTTCCAGGAGTGTCATTCTTTCTTTCTGACAAATCGGAGGGTTTTGAGTTCTAAGTGAGCCAGGTGTTTTTCTTGGGCTTGTACAGTCTTGTGACTGTAGGGAGGATTGAGTGAGTTCTGTAGATTACAGAGGAGCTGGGTGAAGTGTTGGACAACATTGTTAGGGTCTGAGGAGGAGAGTATAGAGTCCCATTTCAGAAAGAGTAGACATGTTTTTAGTTTGGTAATGACTACCTTAGATTTATAGCGGAATGTAATGAGTTTGGTGGGGTAGGGGACTTTTTGCAATCCATGTGACTTTAGAAGCTTATAGGACAGTGATCACCTAGGGTGGGAGGGTGGATGGGGATATGAAAAATAAGGTGGGGGTTGTCTGTGATTATTAGATCAAGCAGTGGGTGTGATGTGTTGAGGAAGGATTGGGTTTGGTGGCTTCAGAGACAAGCTGTGTAAGATTAAATACATTGAGAAGTATGGGTATGCAGTTTTGTGAGGGGGCCAAGGAGGCTGAGGTTAAAGTCACCAAGGAGAATAAGATTTTTCTTGCTCCAAACAGAGGAGATTAAGTCCTTAAGTAGGTTATTAAGCTTTTGCAATGAAGCAGGAGGAAGGAGGTAGGCAGCTGCTAGAAGAAGAATTGGTTGCTAAATGGAGAGTGGATTTGTGTTAGTAACCAATTTGGAAGAGAATCTGAGGAGGCATTACTTTGAGCAAGGAGTTGTGTGTTAATGCTGGCTTGAAAAGGAGAGTAACTCCTCCTTAATCCTGGCCTGGGATAAAGAAAGTACTCATAGTCTGGAAAGAAATAGTGTATGGAGGGATACTGTAGCTGAAGCCAGGGTTCTATGATACCAATGATTTAG
Organism: Protopterus annectens; assembly: GCF_019279795.1. Classification (NCBI taxonomy): domain Eukaryota; kingdom Metazoa; phylum Chordata; order Ceratodontiformes; family Protopteridae; genus Protopterus; species Protopterus annectens. The sequence goes on along the minus strand of NC_056730.1, from coordinate 400,482,468 downwards.
GAATTGCGAATAGAAATTAGAGAGTTTAGTTTATCATTTTATTTTGAATCCTTTGTGTATTATTAAGGAAGCAGGTCAAGATGTTTCGGCCTAGATTTGACTCAATATTGCTACATAAGACTAAGAGGAGTAATAAGGGTATGAACTTTAAGAGGAATTTGGGAAGTATTTGGGAGGGGTTTAATGATATATGGATGCCAGTTATGGTGGTGGAATTGTGTATGTATTGAATGGGATGAGGAGTCTATAGGATAGAAGTGGAGGAGAGGAGAGTAGAGAATGTTGTACTAGTACTGGTGTAGGGAACATTGTACTAGTACTGGTGTAGGGGGCTTTGTACTTGCACTAGTGTAGGAGGCTTTGTATTAGTACTGGTGTAGGGGGCTTTGTACTTACACTGGTGTAGGGGGCTTTGTGTTAGTACTGGTATATGGAACTTTGCACTAGTACTGGTGTAGGGGGCTTTGTACTTGTACTGGTGTAGGGGTCTTTGTATTAGTACTGGTATAGGGGGCTTTGTACTAGTACTGGTGTAGGGTGCTATGTATTAGTACTGGTGTAGGGGGCTTTGTACAAGGACTGGTGTGGGGGCTTTGTACTTGTACTGGTGTAGGGGGCTTTGTATTAGTACTGGTATAGGGGGCTTTGTACAAGGACTAGTGTAGGAGGCTTTGTACTTGCACTAGTGTAGGAGGCTTTTTATTAGTACTGGTGTAGGGGGCTTTGTACTTACACTGGTGTAGGGAGCTTTGTGTTAGTACTGGCATATGGAACTTTGCACTAGTACTGGTGTAGGGGGCTTTGTACTTGTACTGGTGTAGGGGTCTTTGTATTAGTACTGGTATAGGGGGCTTTGTACTAGTACTGGTGTAGGGTGCTATGTATTAGTACTGGTGTAGGGGGCTTTGTACAAGGACTGGTGTGGGGGCTTTTTACTTGTACTGGTGTAGGGGGGGTTTGTATTAGTACTGGTATAGGGGGCTTTGTACAAGGACTAGTGTAGGAGGCTTTGTACTTGCACTAGTGTAGGAGGCTTTTTATTAGTACTGGTGTAGGGGGCTTTGTACTTACACTGGTGTAGGGGACTTTGTGTTAGTACTGGTATAGGGGGCTTTGTACTAGTACTGGTGTAGGGTGCTATGTATTAGTACTGGTATAGGGGGCTTTGTACAAGGACTAGTGTAGGAGGCTTTGTACTTGCACTAGTGTATTAGTACTGGTGTAGGGGGCTTTGTACTTACACTGGTGTAGGGGACTTTGTGTTAGTACTGGTATAGGGGGCTTTGTACTAGTACTGGTGTAGGGTGCTATGTATTAGTACTGGTGTAGGGGGCTTTGTACAAGGACTGGTGTGGGGGCTTTTTACTTGTACTGGTGTAGGGGGGTTTGTATTAGTACTGGTATAGGGGGCTTTGTACAAGGACTAGTGTAGGGGGCTTTGTACTAGTACTGGTGTAGGGGGCTTTGTACTTACACTGGTGTAGGGGGCTTTGTGTTAGTACTAGTGTATGGAACTTTGCACTAGTACTGGTGTAGGGGGCTTTGTACTTGTACTGGTGTAGGGGTCTTTGTACAAGGACTAGTGTAGGGGGCTTTGTACTAGTACTGGAGGGTGGCATGAAGAGGATGTTGTAGAGAGTAAAATGACTTCATGGTAAATGGTGTGGAAATGTATTTGTTGGAGTTGAAGAAGTGTGAGAGTGGTGAGGGCTTGGATAAGATAGCCAGTAGTAGGAAGAAGGTGAACATGAGAAAAGACATTTTATTTGACATATTTTCAACAATAAATCTAATGGTATATGGAAATTCAGTATGTGTTCCTGTTATGGTGGAAAGAGGAATGTGTGTCTTTAAGTGGCAGAATTTAAGTGGGAGGAGGGGGTTGGGGAACAGACTGAATAAATGAATGAATGAGTCTGGGGGGTTTGCTGGGGAATTGGGATTTGGGAGGGGCGGGAAGTAGGCAGAGAAACATCTGGGTGTGATTCAATCAGTATGAGCAAGCTCAGAATACTCAGGAGTGATACCGATCTTCAGGATGGACGTTCTACTTCCAGGGGCAAAAACAAGTCAAGCCAGGAAAGAATTTGTGGCTCCCCTTCCAGATGTCTAGAGTCATCTTGAAGGAAACAATGTGTTAACATGGAAAGGCAGTTTGTTCCAAAGATGGAGTAACCATTAGATGATAAATCTGTCCCTCCAACAGATTTTACTTATGTGTTGGTGGAGGTTTAAATCCATAGGTTGAGTGTTTGTGGATTAGTTGGTCTTATGGAGGTGCAAGAGATCTAGTAAGCTGGGGTCTTTGATGGCCTGGAATGCAAGACATAGATTTCCTTGCAGGAAACTGTAAAAGACAGAGTATAGGGACAAAATTATCAATCTGTTTTTTGTCAGTTTTTTAAACAAATTTTCTTTTTTAGTTATGTACCTTTAGAGTCTTTGTAGCTTGAAATGATATGTTTGGCTAGGTATATGCAGGATGGGGCATTGTAATGTATAACTGGCCAAATCAGGGCTAAGTACTGGGAATGTTTTTGCAGAGTGGCTGTATTCTCCACACCCTGCTCCTTATATATGCCACTTCTGAGATTGCTGCACCCTGGATTCAGGGATATAGTCTGAGATATCATGATTTCTAATTTAGAATATACTGCCCTCATTCATACTTATAGATTCACATTTTTGAGGAGCAGAATTAATGTTACCAGACTTTCAACAGGAACCTCTCCCAGCTTGTTCCTCCCTGGCTTCCCTGTATCATTTAGAGTTTTGACTTTTCATCCCGAGGATTTGTGATTTCACTTTTCTGCATCTCAACTACTCTTTTCTGTCTCTCTCAGGAGTAGTTCACTATGAGTTCAGAGATCACTTTAGCTTTACATTTCTTATTGGCCTTAACATTTCCCCATGTCATTGTTTATTTTTATCCGGGCCTTCTAAGGGATCATTATTCTCTCAGTTTAATTGTTTTTAGTTTTTTTACTTTTTATTTTGCTTTCTAATTAAAGCTTCTTTTATATTGCTTTAATACTTTGGAAGTGTTGTCTGTGTCTTCACGAAGTATATCATTTTCCCTTTTATTTACGTGTTTGTTTGTGACTGCTCTGCCCTGAAAATGGGATGTTGCTCCTTTTCATGCTTTGGAACTCTTATCTATTTCTTCACCATGTATAACCTTTTTGGGTGGGGTGTGTGTGTGGGGGGGGGTGACTGATCCCTAAAAATGGGATGGTGTCCCTCAGTGCAATTGTTGACCAGTAAATAAATAAAAAAGCAACTACTTTGATAAACAGGGTTTGGAACACTCAGAGTTGTATTCATTATATCACAGGTCACAGTTCATTTATTTACTTATTTTTAAGAGCACTGTTATGTATTGCCACCCCCACACCATTGCAACAATTTTCATTTAATTTATCCCTGTTCCACTGCTTCTAGTTCTATGTGCATGCAAGTCCTGTAAACATCACATTGTGTGTTTGAGTGTACCAGAAATCAGTGGCTTATGAAATAAAAATTTGGTAGCACTTACAAGCAAAAATTGGAAATTAATTTTGTGAGGTATGCCAAGATTAGAGCATTCTGGGTTTAGATTGTCCAGGACTTGACTCTATCACAGGTTCCACTTTCTCCATCCCCACTCCAGTCAGTCTAGAGCTATTTCTTGACCTACACATCCATGTATGCAAAGTATGTTCTGCTCTCTGTCATACATTCCGTTTAATAAACAAATAATACACAGCATACTAAAAACCTACTTAAATTCTCCTGTGTGTGTGTCATTTGACTCTTTATTTTAGCATACTTGTATAAGGCAGAATAGTGTAACAATGGAACGCAGAGTACATCGACCCAAGCTTTTCATATGATGTCCTGCTGTTCTCGTAAAAAGAGACAACAAGTGAAAGTGATTTGTTTTCATCAAGAACATCTGCTTCTCCTTTTGGTTTAACAGACACAGACCAAAAGTGTTTCATTATTAGTATCAATCAAAAGTGTTTCTTTATTAGTATTAACTTCTTGTTGCTTCTTGTTTTGTTACTTTTATAGTAAAATAAATGTCACATAATACTCAAAATAGCAAATGGCCATTAGAAGTCATCCTTATTAACTGACTTAGACATAGCTATGTGACCTGTTAACATCTTAAAAGTGTTAGCTACAAGGCCAACTCCCAGTCTTTCTGTGTTCTTAGATACCTCTATTAGGGGTTTACAACACAATGAAACTAGTTAAAATTTAAAAAGTACATATACTTCTGATTGAAATATATCCCCTTCATTCTATTTTCCTTTACAGTCTGAGACATTTTTCCTCTTTTCATCTCTGTGCATGTTTAATCAAAGATGCATACAAAATCAGTGACAGAAAGATGGTATTAAATTTCATGAATCATAAAATTCATATTTTAGACTTGCACATCTTGGACTGTCTGTTGGGGATGAGAAGAAAGTTTTACCATTAGTAAAGCATCTGATTATTTCTTTACCTTTAAATTACAATAAAAAGGCCAGTTGTTGTAGTCTATATATGTAAGGGATAACACATTAACAGACTTTATTTCTTTTTTGCATTTTAAATGTTAGTTGTCACGTACTTTAGTCACACATTGTTAACTTCCCCTTTTCTTGAGCAATTCCAGATACTTCAAAAGGGTGCTTTCCTTCCTAGAAATTTAGGTAATTGTGTGTGAGATTGTGTGTGTGTGTGTGTGTGTGTGTGTGTGTGTGTGTGTGTGTGTGTGTGTGTGAGATTGTGTGTGTGTGTGTGTGTGTGTGTGTGTGTGTGTGTGTGTGTGTGTGTGTGTGTGTGTGTGTGTGTGTGTGTGTGTGTGTGTGTGTGTGTGTGTGTGTGTGTGTGTGTGTGTGTGTGTGTGTGTGTGTGTGTGTGTAGAGAGGAACTGGGAATTGATGAGGAGGCCAATTCAATTCTAATCCAGAAAGTAAAACAGATCTCTTGGCTTTGACAATCTATTACCTAAGTATTCAGGAAGCTCGGACATTGGTGCAGATTGCTAGATGCAGTGATTTATTTACTTTATTCAATGATGTGCTTTAGTTTAAACAGTAACAGCAGGAAAAGAACAGGTATGAACTTAAAGAACAGTAAAATTAATTACTTAGTTTTGCACATTTATTATTAATGTTACTGTGTTGCATATAGCTATAAGTATCAAAACAGGAAATGTCATTTAATGCTCTGTACCATTTCTGTTGTTTCTTTTGGTCAGCTAGTACTTACTTTAGGATTTCTTTATTATTATTTAGTTTGTGCGGACAGTGTAATTTTCCTTTTTATTGGCTAAGATGTTATCCCCAAACCAAAGTATTTGATCTCTTTTGTCAGTGAAAGCTTACATTTATTACATGTAGTACTGTTCACTTGGACAGTGTAATTTTCCTTTTCTTGTCTAAGATGTTATCCCCAAACCACTGTACTTACTCTCTTTTCTAACACGCATACCCTTCAAATGAATCTCATTTTTAAGCAATAATTATTTTGCTTCATGAACATTCCCTGTCCTGCATTGAAATGGTGTGTCACACATTCAGTGTTAAGATGTCTAAGAAAATATATGGGGTAATAGTGCTGAATTATATTTTTCAACAATAAAACATACTGTAAGCATAAAATAAAATATTTACCCATACATAGAACTGCCTGATTAGAACTAATATCACATTTTCTGCATTTTCTTTGCTTGATCCACATTTTGAAAGCACTGTTTCATATACTGGGAACTGAAAGATAAGCACTACATATACCCAGTGTTTTCAATGTATTACTAGTTCATTTTGCTGCTCTTAGTCATAAACTGTACCTTCTGTGCCTGGCACCACCTTACACAACTTATTAGAAATAGTTATGCCAACTCTTTACAAGAAGTAATAAAATGAATTTAATGTCAGTTATTCCTCCCTTATTCATTCCTACGTTTTGAAAATGTAACTTGAGATTTGTCTGGCAGGCACTTCTACAATGTTTGATGAGCTCTGGAAAAAATGTTGTCAAATGTTCAAATTCTGATCCTCAGATGGAGAGCAGCAACTAATATGAAGATTGTGCAATTACTATATGTGCTACTATTTCTATTTTGATTGTAAATATGCCACTTATTTTTTTTTTTCAAATCACAATGAATAATTCAAACAGCAGGTAGAAAACTGGACTGAATAGCTCTCTTGCATATGAATCTTATGAAAAAATAGTTTCCAGTTTACAAAGCTAAGTAGAACTAACCAAAAAGCAAAATTATGCATATATATTGAAAACAAGAGGACCCATGGCCAAACATGCCTGCCCAGTGAGGCAGCTAATCTCCATAGAGCTGCTTATATTAGTCCTCTCCACCCTGGACTTCTCCAGACTTTCTCAGGTTCATAGGTAAGTACTAGGCAGTTGGCCTGCATTCCATTTCAAGCTTAGCCCCCCCCCCCTCCCAAAACATTTTTTTTCAAAAGTTCCCCCTGTCCTCAAAGACAGCACAGCAACTAAGGCCAGCTGAGAATTTGTGGCTTCCCATCCAGTTATCTGTGTTTATCTTGAAAGTAACAAGGCTGCTATTCTGCTTGACATGTAGTGGAAGTTTGTCCCAGAGATGAGGCAGATACACCGGGATATGAATGTATCACACCAATGTGCCTTATTTATCTGCTGATGAAGCTTTAGTTACGTTAACTGAGTATTTAAGGCACCATCAGTTCTGTGAAGAAATAGGAGGTCAAATATGGTTGGATCTTTCATGTCTTGAAAGTCATGACACAGATCTCCATGGAGGAGCCATCAAGAGACTGAGTACAGAGAAAGAGCTGCTAATCTGTCTTGATAACTAAGATTTTTGAGACCACTAATCTTTTTCATTATGACTCTCTTAGATCTCTCAAGTTGGGCGGCATGTTTAGGCATGATAGACATGTCAAAAGGTACATTATATTCAATAATGGGTCTGATAAGATATGAGTAAAAGGGACTTAAGACTTCTATGGATCTAGTGGAGATGTCTTTGGAATTTAGATGGGCCAGACAAAAGGCTTCTAAAGTACTGTGAAGACATGATGATCAAATGATAAGGAATTATCAACATGAGTACCTAGATCCCTTACTGGAGGGGGTACATCTCATATATGGTAAGCAAAACTGTTTTCTTTACCAGAATGAACTATGATACATTTTTTTACATTTAATTTGAAATCTTTGTTCTTGCACTAGTTGTTAACATGGTCTGACCCATGTTGGAGCGATTCTGAGTTAATTGAAGATTGAATAAAAACACCCAGTTTATAGCCATCTGGAAACTATAGGCAAGGAGTGCTGGCTTGAAGATCTGAGAAATATATGTCAAATAGGAGAGGGCCCAATCAAATCCCTGTGGTACACCACTGGTAACTTCCTTGGTTTCAAAAGTGGCAACTATGACTGTAAGCACATGGGTTCTGTCAGGCAACCTGTTAGCTATCCACCACACAATATACGGATTTATGTTCTGATTTACAAGTCAGTCAATAACAGCTATATGAGTAATAGTGTCAGAAGCCCTGGTCAGGTCTAGATATGCTGTATGCATTGCATAACCACTATCTACTACTGGTGTTAGTTTTTCAAAGAAATTAATGAGGTTAAAGAGGCAGGACCTTCCTTTGAGAAAGCCAAATTGCTGAGGGTCCAAAGTTAAGAGATTTTCAATGATCAATGCCCATATTTCATTCACTCCTTTATTCAGTCACATGCTACCAGTTTTACTACAGGTAGTTACAAAGCCCCACCATTTCCTCTCTGTGTTCTCTCTATATACAAAAATTATGAATAGACACAGATGAAAAGACACACACACACACACACACACACACACACACACACACACACACACACACACACACACACACACACACACACACACACAAACACACACACTCACAAACACACACACACACACACACACACACACACACACACACACACACACTCACAAACACACACACACAGACACACACACACACAGACACACACACACACACACGCACACGTGCACACACACACAATCACACACACACACACACACACACACACACACACACACACACACACACGCACACACGCACACAATCACATATGTACATATCTCAAATGAGTTGCTGTATTTATCCCATTCTTTCTACATCTTATCCAGTCCCCTTACAATCTGGTGAGTCCATACTGCTCTCCTTCATTCCATTGTTTCTTTAAAGCCTCAGTTGCTTTCATCCTTCCTTTCTTCATCCCCGAGCCCTGCACCATTCTTGTAATCATCTCAGTATCCCTGCTCTGTGCAGTTTTCTACAGAAATTGATTATTTGGGGCAGTTAAGAATTCTGGGCAGGTTTTGAATCACCCATAAGATGAAATACTGTTAGTATACAACAAATCTCCTAAACAAGTCCAATTACAGACTCTCATGCAGGTGCTGCATGTAATCACACCAAATAATTCTGAAGTGGATTGGAGCCCCTTCCTCACAAATCAAAGGGCTGTTCTGCATAGACATAATTTGCATAATGTAAATTTGACCTTGATAGCTACCATTTTGCAGGTTGAAAGTGAAAACTGTTCTTCCCTTCCAAGTGTCACTGCATAAGAACATGGTGTAGTCACATAAAATGAAATATTCACTTACCACCCACTGACTCAGTTTCAAAATAAAATAATTCTCTGAAACCAGTGCTTGGAAGTCACACTTTATAAAGAACACACATATTTGTTTCTCATAGCCAATCTGCTCATCTGCTAATTTGTATCTCTGTGTTTCTCTCATAGCCTCTGACATGCCAACATGTTCAGTCTGCAGTGTGACCACTTGTCCTCTACTTCTTTGCTAGGCAGACACCAGTGGATTGCTGGGATGGTTGCCTAGCAAGCTCCACTGTGTGAGGTGTGCCCCCACAGACACCTGCAGGTGTTCATTGTTCCTCCTAATGGCATGCTAATGCTCAACCATCTAAAATGTTTGTGATCTATTTCGTAGCTACCTCCTGGCACAAGTCACTTTACAGCCATAATATTAAAATCATACATACCAATTAATAAACAATAAATGAACAGTAAATGACTTCCGCTAGCTTCAGTACCATTTTCCATCATTATCTCCAGCCTGAAAACTAAGCTGTTGCATGACAGAAGTATAAGCGCCCATTCTAAAGTATGTTTATACTGGCACAATGAGCACATCCAAAAAATATGTGGGATGAAAGAGTCACAGATTTTAACAGTGTCTTTGTGCACTAACTCGTAACTCCTATTTACCTGAATGAAGAAATATACAGCTCATTTGTGCTAAGCTGATGTAGATAACTGACTGTTTTTGAATATCTTTTTTCCCCTTTTAGCATGCTGAGCATCAAGCATCCCCCTAGTGGACTCTAGCCCATTCATTCCTAAGAGGTCGGGAGCTCCAAAGTGGGGGTGATCCATTCAGATTCTCTAGAGCGAGAGTCATCTGGAGGGCCATCATCCTGGTAGACAGCATGGATTTTTGCCCTTACCAGTATAGTAACAAGTGAGGACATTATATATTACTATCCTAATCCCCTCAGTACTCTTGAGTAGATTTATGGACTGCCTATGCCCCCAAACTTGCTCACATGCACAGGCAAGGGCTGCATCCATCAGCTTGAGCAGCCCACCCACACCTGTCCTAGATTTATCACCTGCTCAAGACTTGCCTCCTTCCACCAGAATGAGGTTTATCTTTTCCAGCGTTGTGGGTGTGGCTGACCACAGTACGTCACCATACCCTTCCAAGATAGGCATGCCCATTCTCCTCTGTGTGCCCCAGCAAGCACCCAAGCTTCTAATCAAACCTGGGTCACCTGGGCATTGTCATGGTTCTACTCCTCTATACTGCTGAAGCAGGCTGTGGGACTTGACCTTTTCAGCTAATTTGGATACCCTAAGGACCTGCCTTTGGTAAATTCATTTAGGAGTCAGGACTGCTGTTTCTGTTTGCCCTTAGTGACAGAAAGGGTAGTAGACAGTGTTCTCAGCATTTGGTTGCTGTGGGCCATTCCTCTGCATGTGTTTCAGTCAGCTGACTGTTTAACATTGCTTGCAACAAACTGTAGAACATTCCATGACCTTGCACTCATTTGTGCTGAGCTGTTGTAGGCTGTGCTACCACGCTCCTCAGCTAAGAGACAGACTTCTACAGTCAGACCATTTTCATATATATATATATATATATATATATATATATATATATATATATATAATATATATATATTCATATATCCCTATCAGGTGATCGAATTTCAGAAACTCGAAAAATCCAGAAGAGACAGGATGACTAAGTGTCTGAAATCTCGAACACCAAAAAAAAAAATCTACCTTTTTTCTTTTACGTTCCCTGCAAATTATATATAGCAACTCTGAGACTGCACTACAGTGAAGAAAAGGGTAAATTTCCCAATCCTCACTGTACCACACCTCCATTCAAAACCATTGCATTTTCAAACACTGGGGCATCCGGTCTCTTCGGGATTTCTGTTTGAGTTTCTAAAATGCGATCAACTAATAGGGGCCTATATGTACAAATACATGAATATATACATATTATTATTATTATTATTATTATTATTACACATGTAAGCAACGGGGAATAGATTCTTTCGGTCCTTTTCCCAATAATTTCCTCATAAATTTGATTTAATAATTCTTCTGGATAACCTCTTATCCAAACAATATCCTTCAATTTGACAAGTTCAACAGCCAAGATCACACAGTCTGAAATCCTTTTGACTACCCTTACCATATATCCATTTAAAATTCCCCAATTTTGATTGTAGGGGTGACAGCTTTTTAAAATGTAAATAATTATTTGAAAAAGTAGGTTTTATATTAGATTTTACTGACATCCTTCCTGATATTTATATCCAAGAAAATGAAAAGTTAATCTAGAAAACTTGTGGGTAAACTTTAAAAATTCTCTTTTATTGTTGTTCTGATATTGTTGGGATGAAAGCACTTAACATTGCAAAATAAAGTTTGGTCTTTTTGTGAGCAGTTCTGGCAGTGTGGAGTTGCGCCACTCAACCAGGCTGCGCAAGGATAGAGTAAAGGATGGCTGTCAGTCCGGTGTGAAGATTCATAATGTCACTAGGGCTCTTAGATCCCTTCTCCATGACTACGCATATGATCTGGCCATGACTCATGTGGAAGTGAATGATCTTAGATGTTCCACTCTAGAGAAGGTGAAGACAACCACGCTTGAGCTTCAGTGTATTTGAAGGATAGAAAGAAACTAGTATTGAGGAGTTTATTGCCTTCACCTAGAATTTATTTTATTTTTATTTTTGTTGCCAGGTAAGCTCTCTGGTCCAAGGAGCCTTTTCACTTATCACCCAAGCAAAAATTGCTCAAGCATTAACAACAAATTAGAATGAGGTTACCCTCAATGTGCAGGTCTCATCAAGACCATCCCCGGAATTCATGAAGCTCGGCGCAAGGACGGCGTTAGGCTTGCGCCGACCATGCGGCATAGAGATGGCACAGTAGTGCCATATCCATATTAATGAAGGTGTGCTGCCACCACATCCACGTGCATAGGAAATGTGTGCAAGTGCATGGGGCGTGTCGAAGCGCCGCACGGAGGCATGGACATGTTGGCTGTTTACGTGCAACCTAAAATGCTGAATATTACAGCCTGTCTCCTATAGTAATCACACCTGTCAGTGTTCGTGGATACTGAAACATATGCAAAGCATGCAAGACAGTTTTGCGAACACAAAAATAAGAAGCAAACACAAACGCACGTAGCTGAATATTGAGTCCCCATCCCACAAACAAATGACATTTAAAACCCCGTTCCCGTATTCTGTTGCAGTGTTGATAGTTATACCAAGTGGAAGTGAAACACATCATGTTAGCACACCGCCAATAGCTAAGTCTAGCCCAATGGTCAGGGTTACCACTTGTCCCACATTGTGAGGTACAGTCCCCCCTCTGGGCAGTTGTGTCCATACCAAAACCGTTATAAATGTAAAATATCCTGCGACTGTATGACATAATTATGTCCCACATCTCATGTAATAGTCACATATAATAGTTATTTCCATATGTAACATACTACATGTTACAAGAAATAGAATAAGCAAGTAAATGAAACAGAAGAAGCAGCTAAACTGCTACAACAATAAGCTTACATTTAGGCATAAAACAAAAGTACTATCAGTTGTACTGACCGTGGGTATGTGTTGGCCTGTAAAATCTGATGTGTGTCCTGAATATATCCCATCCAGGCCATATGAATAGGTGGCAAGCCTACCAATGGTCAGAGCATTCACTCAAAATCTGCCCATTTGCGGTCCAAGGTGTCCTTGTCAGGATGGGCCAAAGATGAACGGGTATTACCCGGGTTTACCTACCATGTCATGAAAGATAAGTATTTGCGTGTACCTATGTGCATAATGTACAGCATGTGGAAGGTGAAAAATGCTAGGGTAGTCCTCACAACCATACAGGTACCAGAGATATGTAGTGTATGCAATGTGTTCCCTTGACCATGCCATGGGCCATCAACCAGAGAAGGGATGGATGGAGTGTGTGGAATATGGGTGTGGGGGGGGGGACAGGTAATGTAATATTTTGCAAAGGGAAGACTGTGTTGGATGCACAATAGGTGAACTGGAGGTGTATGAGGGAGCAGTGGGTGAATCAGAAAGAAACACAAAGAACAAACATACACATCCGCAATACAACTTGACAGGCCATACTGTAGAACACAATCCCACAAACATATGAATATTAAAATGTGCGATACACATGTACAGAAACATCACCGGCACATACCCACATAATAGTCTGGACTGAACTGAGCCATCCAACTACAACACACCTGGATGCATAATTGAATACCCATCATCCCCTCTACAGCACACAACCCCCCCCCCCCATTCCTGAACATCCACCAAATCCAGCCATACAAGGGCTGCTAGCTTGGCACAGCCATATCTGCACATAGTGACCACTACTCATATCTAGTAGGCAGTCTCACCCTAGGCAGTGTCAGGATTGCAAACTATGTATCCATTGCATGTAAAACCCTATCACGTTTTTGTAAATCCAAAAAGATCGAAGGTTATTGTCTTGTTCAATTTTTGGATATCCCTCATGGGATAAGTATCCTGTGTAAACATCAGACTTGGTATCACAACACGATGTCCAGTTCTGTAGACATCTGGACACAAGTTGTATCTGCAGTAGTGGTTCACGAGACTGCTCAGCCTCCAGCCGGTCATGCAGAACCTACTACCCGGGATTAAACATCTGACCGTGATGCACGGCTCCTCACATGAATTATCGAGAAGGATATAGGGTGATTAAGGTGCTGATGTAAGCAGGGTACCTCCTGTCCCACTTTGTGAGGGACAGTCCCTGTTTGGGTAGGTGTGTCCTAACCAAGAATTATACAATGGCAAATGTCCTGTGATTGCAGGAAATAACTATGTACCATATTTCATGTAACTGTTGCCTAAAACAGTTATTTCTGTATGTAAAATATGTAAATTTTACAAGAAACAGAATAAGCAACTAAACTGCTGCAAGAATAAGCTCTCATCTAGGAAAATAAGTAAAGTTCTAAACCCTGTACTGACCGTTTGTATGTATTGGCCTGAAAAATCTGGTGTGTCCCGAATATATCCCATCCTGGCCATATGAAAATATGGCAACCCTACCAATGGTCAGAGCATTAGCACAATTACTGGCCAGCCTCTTAATTCCCCCCTAAAACCAGAGACCTTTTGAAGAAAGGTGTTGAATGACACTGAATGAATAAGGACAATAATTAAGAGTAATTGACGTCTTTTACTTCAGAAAATAAGTATTAATACATATGCTCTAACTCTGTCAACACGTTTCAAGTTAATAGTGCTAATATTGTAAAAGTGTCCATAATTGTCCCTGAATTGTCCTTGCCTTGTCCCTGTTACTGTTGAAATTAGTCCCTGAGTGGTTGAGAGGTCTGTACACATATGTACACCAACCAACTGTCACATTTGTTGCCAGTACTGTTGAATACCTGTAGTGAAGCAATATATCCTAGCTACCATCCATGCGGAATGTACCACGGATGGTGTAGTGGTCAAACCGGTGACTAAGGTGTGTCTGTTTCTGGGTCCAAGCCATGCAAGGGCCGCTAATTTTATGTGATGGCCAGAATAATGTCCGTCGGATATAGGGAGGTAAAGGCAGTGGGGATGCGCGGCGGACATTCAACAGTATGGGAAATGTAAACAGGTATGTAGGTGTATATGCATGTGTATGTACAGACAGAGCCACTTTTGAGATTTTAAGTATTTTGCTTCAGATTATTACGTTTTTCTGCATTGCCGCCTACGTTTGAGCATTTTCTGGCTTGTTAAACTTGATTTCTGTGTTGGTAACTGTATTTAGAACACAACCTAGAGCTGATTACTGAATTTCCTGCCTGCACTTATTTTTAAAATTGTTTTTTTCTTAAAACTTGCATTTTATCTGTCTCTGGCCCTGCACTCAAGTGTGGGGTCATTTACTGCACTGTTCTAACTTGTTGATACTTGTGTACCTCTGCTTTCCTTAAAAAAAAAACAAAAAAAAAAAATCTTGCTTTTTTCCCACTTTTCTGAGATTTAAAAAAGTTCAGTTACAGATTTGCTGTTCTGAACTGTTTGTAAGTTTCATGGAGGCCATTGTTTGCTTTGGCTAAAGGGAAGTCTCTGTGTTCATCAGTGACAGTGACAAACATTGAGCAGCCTGCCTGCCCCTGTGGGAGTGGTTACTGCCTTGAAACTGTAGTTTTATTGGCCATTTTGGGTCAATTCCTAACTCCTTGATCTCCCTCTCTTAAAACCCAATTGCCTCATGGTTTTGGCGTCTTTTTGGACTTGTTGACTGTTGGTGAAGCACCCACCAAGAGGAGAAAACGCTGAGGGAAGAAAGGAGCCACTTTTGAGATTTTAAGTATTTTGCTTCAGATTATTTGTTAAGTTTTTCTGCATTGCCGCCTACTTTTGAGCATTTTCTGGCTTGTTAAACTTGATTTTTGTGTTGGTAACTGTATTTAGAACACAACCTGGAGCTGA
Source organism: Protopterus annectens (assembly GCF_019279795.1). NCBI lineage: Eukaryota > Metazoa > Chordata > Ceratodontiformes > Protopteridae > Protopterus > Protopterus annectens. The sequence continues at coordinate 400,467,376 of NC_056730.1, read as the reverse complement.
TTACTGAATTTCCTGCCTGCACTTATTTTTAAAATAGTTTTTTTCTTAAACCTTGCATTTTATCTGTCTCTGGCCTAGCACTCAAGTGTGGGGTCATTTACTGCACTGTTCTAACTTGTTGATACTTGTGAACCTCTGCTTTCCTTAAAAAAAAAACAAAAAACAAAAAAATCTTGCTTTTTTCCCACTTTTCTGAGATTTAAAAAAGTTCAGTTACAGATTTGCTGTTCTGAACTGTTTGTAAGTTTCTTGGAGGCCATTGTTTGCTTGGGCTAAAGGGAAGTCTCTGTGTTCATCAGTGGCAGTGATAAACATTGAGCAGCCTGCCTGCCCCTGTGGGAGTGGTTACTGCCTTGAAACTGTAGTTTTATTGGCCATTTTGGGTCAATTCCTAACTCCTTGATCTCCCTCTCTTAAAACCCTCTTTTGTGCGGTTTTGCGCGTTTCTGCGCATAGCGCAACATCAGGCAGCGCCGCCTAATTGGGGTTAAACTATCCCTGGCTCCACAAAGTCTGCTCTTCACTTTTTCCCTTAGAACTGCTCTATCTCTCAAATTAAACACCATATTCTCATTCTAAGCCCCCCTCACTGGTCCAAATAAGTAATTTTACAAGTTAGCACTAATAAACCATAAGCACTACTTACTCTTATACTCTCTATGATTACCTAGTCCCCTATTGGTCCATTTTAATTCAGTTCCCTATATTACTCTAGCATGTCCAAAGGTCAGTCAATGGTTTCCTCTCCAGTCCAGCTGGTGAATCTGGGAATTTTGAGGCAATGTTACAACTGTCTCATGTGCACCGACAACCCTCTCCTCCTCCAAACAGGTTCAAATATATGTGAGAGATGCAACCATATAGCCAAACTGGAGGCTGAGCTCTCTCATCTCAAAACTGGTGTAACCAGTCAGGAGGAGAAGGTAACCTCACACAACACAATTCCAGTATCACATAGTCCCACCACAACAGCGAACCAAACACATAAAAACACAAAAACATACTCAGAGGCTCTAAATAAAAATCTACCTAAGCAACAGAGACCTCCAAAGCAGACATCCAAGCAAACGCTACCCCAAAACAAAACACGTACATCACATAGCACACAAAGTCAGTGTGCCAAGCAGTCAAAGCCCTTAAGGCTGAATAACACACCTGATACTCTTGTAATAGGTGACTCTATTGTCAGATACACTGACGTCCCGCTCACCAGGCTGAATAAAGAGAAGGTCACAGTGAGCTGCCTGTCAGGCACTAGGATCCGCCACATAATGCAAGCACTCAGGTCACTCCAAAACAAATACAAATATGACTCAGTCATTGTACATGCTGGCGTGAATGACCTGAGACGTACCTCCCTCGACTACATGAAAAGAGGCATAGAGGAGCTCTCTGATCATGTAGCCCAGGCCGGTATGACCCTGACCTTGAGCAGCATCTTACCCTCATCTAGAATGATGCCACAGTATAAAGACAAAATGATCGATTTTAACAATTGGCTAAAATTTTGGTGTCATTCAAAGGGGATCCAGTGTCTGTCAGCCTGGGATGACATGCTCGACAAGTCACGTTGCTTCGCTAGGGACGGCTTGCACCTGTCACCCCTGGGCTTTCGGATATTGGCAAAGGCTCTTGCCACCCCCATAGTGCCTTTTTTAGGCAAGGCTCAAAAGTCAAACCCACCTCCATAGACAGCACAAGGAGCAAGAAACTAAGGGTAATGCTGCTAAACGCCAGAAGTCTTAACCTCAAGATGCATGCACTCAAAGCTCTCCTCAGTGTGGAGAACATTGATATCTGTGCAGTGACAGAAACCTGGTTCAAGGCTCCAGAGAGCACCCCAGCACTACCAGGTTATACCTCATATCATGCTTTTCGGCCCCAAATCCCGGACCGAACCACAAAAGGAGGGGGAGTTTCCATATTTATCAAGGATATCCATACCTCCAGGGTAGTGGCATTGCACGAAGTATCGGAGACCATCCATGTCCAACTGACAGTGGGAAAGACTGCTTTTCAGTTTATAGCATCCTACAGACCACCCTGTCAAAGTCAGGAATCCCACTTGGCTTTCCTGAAAACATTGGAGAACATGAAGATTTCTCCGAACACCATTATATTGGG